>NC_142367.1:26148467-26325967 GCF_059441175.1 Urocampus carinirostris | reverse complement strand
GATAAAAAGTCGTAAGAGAGGGGAAAAAGAAAGGGAGAGGAAGAAAGAAATCCAAAGAGAAATAGAAAGACAGAAGGAGAGAAAAGAGAAAAGGAAGCGCGAAGGGTAGGAAGAGAGAAAGAGAAAAGAGAGAAAAGGGAAAAAAGGAAGTTAGAGCAAAAGAAGTTTAAAAGACACAGAGAGAAAAAGAGACAAAGAGCAACAAAGGAAGAGAAAAAGAGAGACACAGAGAGTGAAAGAGACAGAGAGTGGGAGAAAAGGTGTGGAAGAGAGAGAGAGCGTGAGAAACAAAGGAGATAAAAAAAAGAAGTCATGAGAGAGGGAGAAAGAAAGGGAGAGGAAGAAAGAAATCCAAGGAGAAATAGAAAGACAGAAGGAGAGAAAAGAGAAAAGAAAGCGCAAAGGGTTGGAAGAGATAAAGAGAAGAGAGACAAAGGGCAACAAAGGAAGAGAAAAAGAGAGAAAGAGAGGAGAGACAAAGAGCAACAAAGGAAGAGAAAAAGAGAGAAAGAGGAGAGACAAAGAGCAACAAATGAAGAGAAAAGAGAGAAAGAGAGGAGAGACAAAGAGCAACAAAGGAAGAGAAAAAGAGAGAAAGAGGAGAGACAAAGAGCAACAAATGAAGAGAAAAAGAGAGAAAGAGAGGAGAGACAAAGAGCAACAAATGAAGAGAAAAAGAGAGAAAGAGAGGAGAGACAAAGGGCAACAAAGGAAGAGAAAAAGAGAGAAAGAGAGGAGAGACAAAGAGCAACAAAGGAAGAGAAAAAGAGAGAAAGAGAGGAGAGACAAAGAGCAACAAAGGAAGAGAAAAAGAGAGAAAGAGAGGAGAGACAAAGAGCAACAAAGGAAGAGAAAAAGAGAGAAAGAGAGGAGAGACAAAGAGCAACAAATGAAGAGAAAAAGAGAGACACAGAGGAGAGACAAAGAGCAACAAAGGAAGAGAAAAAGAGAGAAAGAGGAGAGACAAAGAGCAACAAAGGAAGAGAAAAAGAGAGAAAGAGGAGAGACAAAGAGCAACAAATGAAGAGAAAAAGAGAGAAAGAGAGGAGAGACAAAGAGCAACAAAGGAAGAGAAAAAGAGAGAAAGAGAGGAGAGACAAAGAGCAACAAAGGAAGAGAAAAAGAGAGAAAGAGAGGAGAGACAAAGAGCAACAAATGAAGAGAAAAAGAGAGAAAGAGAGGAGAGACAAAGAGCAACAAATGAAGAGAAAAAGAGACACAGAGAGGGAAAGAGACAGAAAAGGGGTGGAAAAGATAGAAAGAGAGACAGAGAGAGAAAGATAGAGACAGAGACAGAGAGAGAGAGACAGTGAGAGAGACAGAGTGAGAGAGAGAGACAGAGACAGAGAAAGAGAGAGAGAGAGAAAGAAATACAAGTACAGTGTCTTTGTGAGAGGCAGTTGGCATTGGCAACATCAAGTGGACATATTTCAACTTGCAGCTTGTTTTTCTCTTGCGCTTCTCTGAGTGTTGTCTCGCCGGCCGGATTCAATCCCTTAGCGGGCCAGATTTGGCCTGCGGGCCGCCTGCTTGACACCTGTGCTCTAAAGGGACAGTGTGTAAGATTAATATTTGTCTTGCTGCTATGGGTCTTATCGTCTTCTTTCTGGTTACTTTTGTCATTTTCTGACATTTTTTCTTTTTTTTTCTCTTTTACAATAGTTTATTTTTTGATTTTTGGTATTTGTTCCCCCTGTTTTTCATCTTTTTTTTCTTTTTTCTTCCACTTGCCTAGAGTAAACAGAGGTTTGCAGACGGACTGACAAAAGGGAACAGATAGGAGTGGGACAGGAGAGTATACGTGGTCAGGATCAATAACGGGTCAACGCCGAGGGACAGACGGGAGCAAAAAACAGGTGGGAGTCAGGGTCGAAAAAAAGGCTTGCCTAGAGTAAACTGAGGCTTGCTGACGGACTGACATCAGGTGACAGATAGGAGTGGGTTTAAATAGGGACGGGAGAGTAGACGTGGTCAGGATAAAGAACGGGTCAAAGCCGGGAGACAGATGGGAGCAAAAAACAGGTCGGAGTAGGGGTTGAAAAATGCTTGCCTAGTGTTAACTGAGGTTTGCAGACGGACTGGCAAAAGGGAACAGACAGGGGTGGGTTTAAATAGGGACGGGAGAGTAGACGTGGTCAGGATAAAGAACAGGTCAAAGCCGAGGGACAGATGGGAGCAAAAAACAGGTGGCAGTCGGGGTCAAAAAAAGCTTGCCTAGTGTTAACTGAGGTTTGCAGACGGACTGACAAAAGGGAACAGATAGGAGTGGGTTTAAATAGGGACGGGAGAGTAGACGTGGTCAGGATCAAAACAGGTCAACGCCGGGAGACAGATGGAAGCAAAAAACAGGTCGGAGTTGGGGTTGAAAAATGCTTGCCTAGAGTAAACTGAGGTTTGCAGACGGACTGACAGAAAGACGGGGGTTTAAATAGTGACAGGGAGCCAATCAGAGTCCGAGGCAGTCGCTGAGTCACATCGGTAATCACGACAGACCAAACAGGAACAAGATATCGAACAGGGCGTTATCACCATCTACTTTGTAACTGACCCTCTGGTTTTCTTCTTCGGAATGAACACAAAATTCTTTGAAAATTTCGACCTAAACTTCTGGCTTTGAATGCTAAAGCTACAAGATGGCTAGCAGTTGTTGGGTGGGGGTCGGGGGTATCGGGGACAGATGGGACGTGGCGCTATCCAGACAGTAGCTCCTATCTTCGTCAATTCCCAGCTAGAGGACCATCTGTGACCAAGCTGTTCACAGTGGTAGGGTGCGACCATGAACAGCCATGTTGGAAGGGGGGGCGCTCTCTGACTTCATGCTAAAAAATCATCCTAGTCGTTAGCATGTTAGCATTAGCATATTTTTTGGCGAGAAGCGGTTAACATCACTATTTAGCATGTATCCATTAGCATACCTCATTAACATGTATCCATTAGCATGATTTTTTTAGTATGAAGCAGTTAGCATTTGGCCGCTAGCATCACTTTTCAGCATGTAACCGTTAGCATAAGTCATTGACATGTGGTCATTAGCATATTTTGTAAACATAAAGTCGTTAGCATGTAGCCATTAGCATACTTTTTTAGCATGAAACAGCTAGCATCCCTTTTTAGCATGTAGCCATTAACATGTTTTTTTAGCATGAAGCAGTTAGCATTTAGCCGTTAGCATCACTTTTCAGCATGTGTCCATTAGCATAACTCATTAACATGTAGCCATTAGCATAATTTGTAAACATTAAGTCGTTAGCATGTAGCCATTAGCATATTTATTTAGCATGAAGCAGTTAGCATTTAGCCAATACCATCACTTTTTAGCATGTATCCATTAGTATAACCCATTAACATGTAGCCATTAGCATGATGCAGTTAGCATTTAGCCGTTAGCATGACTTTTTAGCATGTAAACATTAGCATAACTCATTAACATGTAGCCATTAGCATCATTTGTAAACATGAAGTCGTTAGCATGTATCCATTAGCATAATTTTTTAGCATGAAGCAGTTAGCATGTAGCCATTAGACACCTTTCTATCTATCTATCTATCTATCCATCTATCTCTATCCATCTATCTAGACATCTATCCTATCTAGACATCTATCTATCTATCCATCTATCTCCATCCATCTATCTAGACATCTATCCATCTATCTCTATCCATCTACCTAGACATCTATTCATCTAGATATCTATACATCTATATCTATCCATACATCTATATATCTATACATCTATATCTATCTAGACATCTATTTAGACATCTTGACATGTAGACATGTATCTATCCTTCTATCTATCTATCCATCTCTAGACATCTAGGCATGTAGAGATCTACCTATCTATCTATCTATCTATCTATCTATCTATCCATCTATCCAGACATCTATCTATCTATCCACCTATCTCTATCCATCTATCTAGACATCTATCCATTTAGACATCTATCTATCTATCTATCTATCCATCTATCTAGACATATATATATCTATCCATCTATCTATGGTATCTACGGTATCTATATATCTATCTAGACATCTATCTATTAAGTCATCTATTTAGACATCTATCTATCTAGACATATATATATCTATCCATCTATCTATGGTATCTACGGTATCTATATATCTATCCATCTATCTAGACATCTATTTATCTAGACATGTATTTATCTATCTCAACACCTAGACACCTAGACATGTAGACATCTATATATATATATATATATATATATATATTTATTTCTATCTATCTATCTAGACATCTATTTATCTATCCATCTATCTAAACATCTATATATCCATCTATCTATGGTATCTACCTATCTATCTTGACATCTATCTATCTATCTATCTATCTAGACACCTTGACATGTAGACATCTATCTATATATTTTTTTCCTATCTATCTCTAGACATCTATCTAGACATCTATCTATCTATCTATCTATCTATCTATCTATCTATCTAGACATATACATATCTATCCATCTATCTAAGGTATCTACGGTATCTATATATCTATCTAGACATCTATCTATTAAGTCATCTATTTAGACATCTATCTATCTAGACATATATATATCTATCCATCTATCTATGGTATCTACGGTATCTATATATCTATCCATCTATCTAGACATCTATTTATCTAGACATGTATTTATCTATCTCAACACCTAGACACCTAGACATGTAGACATCTATATATATATATATATATATATTTATTTCTATCTATCTATCTAGACATCTATCTATCTATCCATCTATCTAAACATCTATATATCCATCTATCTATGGTATCTACCTATCTATCTTGACATCTATCTATCTATCTATCTAGACACCTTAACATGTAGACATCTATCTATATTTTTTTTTCCTATCTATCTCTAGACATCTATCTAGACATCTATCTATC
Source organism: Urocampus carinirostris (assembly GCF_059441175.1). Classification (NCBI taxonomy): domain Eukaryota; kingdom Metazoa; phylum Chordata; class Actinopteri; order Syngnathiformes; family Syngnathidae; genus Urocampus; species Urocampus carinirostris. The sequence continues at coordinate 26,321,046 of NC_142367.1, read as the reverse complement.
TATCCATCTATCTAGACATATACATATCTATCCATCTATCTAAGGTATCTACGGTATCTATATATCTATCTAGACATCTATCTATTAAGTCATCTATTTAGACATCTATCTATCTAGACATATATATATCTATCCATCTATCTATGGTATCTACGGTATCTATGGTATCTATATATCTATCCATCTATCTAGACATCTATCTATCTAGACATCTATCTATCTATCTATCTAGACATGTATTTATCTATCTCAACACCTAGACACCTAGACATGTAGACATGTAGACATGTAGACATGTAGACATCTATATATATATATATTTATTTCTATCTATCTATCTAAACATCTGTATATCCATCTATCTATTGTATCTACCTATCTATCTTGACATCTATCTATCTATCTATCTATCTATACATCTATCTATCTATATCTATCTAGACACCTTGACATGTAGACATCTGTCTATATATTTTTTTCCTATCTATCTCTAGACATCTATCTAGACATCTATCTATCTATCTATCTATCTATCCATCTATCTATCTATCCATCTATCTATCTAGACATCTATCTATTTATCTATCTATCTCTATCTATCTATCTAGACACCTAGACATCTATCTAGACATCTAAACATGTAGACATCTATCTATATATTTATTTCTATCTATCTATCTATCTAGACATCTATTTATCTATCCATCTATCTAAACATCTATATATCCATCTATCTATGGTATCTACCTATCTATCTTGACATCTATCTATCTATCTATCTAGACACCTTAACATGTAGACATCTATCTATATATTTTTTTCCTATCTATCTCTAGACATCTATCTAGACATCTATCTATCTATCCATCTATCTAGACATATACATATCTATCCATCTATCTAAGGTATCTACGGTATCTATATATCTATCTAGACATCTATCTATTAAGTCATCTATTTAGACATCTATCTATCTAGACATATATATATCTATCCATCTATCTATGGTATCTACGGTATCTATGGTATCTATATATCTATCCATCTATCTAGACATCTATCTATTAAGTCATCTATCTAGACATCTATCTATCTAGACATCTATCTATCTAGACATGTATTTATCTATCTCAATCTATCTATCTAGACACCTAGACATGTAGACATCTAGACATCTATATATATATATATATATATTTATTTTCTATCTAGACATCTATCTATCCATCTATCTAAACATCTATATATCCATCTATCTATGGTATCTATGGTATCTACCTATCTCTCTTGACATCTATCTATCTATCTATCTATACATCTATCTATCTATATCTATCTATCTAGACACCTTGACATGTAGACATCTATCTATATATTTTTTTCCTATCTATCTCTAGACATCTATCTAGACATCTATCTATCTATCTATCTATCCATCTATCTAGACATCTATCTATCTAGACATCTATCTAAACATCTATATATCCATCTATCTATGGTATCTATGGTATCTACCTATCTATCTAGACATCTATCTATCCATCTATCTAAACATCTATATATCCATCTATCTATGGCATCTATGGTATCTACCTATCTCTCTTGACATCTATCTATCTATCTATACATCTATCTATCTATATCTATCTATCTAGACACCTTGACATGTAGACATCTATCTATATATTTTTTTCCTATCTATCTCTAGACATCTATCTAGACATCTATCTATCTATCTATCTAGACATCTATTTATCTAGACATCTATCTATTTATCTATCTATCTCTATCTATCTATCTAGACACCTAGACATCTAAACATGTAGACATCTATCTATATATTTATTTTTATCTATCTATCTCTAGACACCTATCTAGACATCTATCCATTTATCCCTATCCATCTATCTAGACATCTATATATCTATCTATCTATGGTATCTACGGTATCTATCTATCTAGACATCTATGTGTTTAGACATCTATCTAGCCATCTATCTATCTCGACATCTATCTATCTATCTATCTATCTATCTATCTATCTATCTCTACTATCTATCTAGGCACCTAGACATCTACCTATATATTTATTTCTATCTATCTATCTCTCTCTCTCTAGACATCTATCTATCTAGGTATCTATGGTATCTATGGTATTTCTCTATCTAAAAGACCGGGCGTTCCTAATATTCTGCCCCCCTGTGTGTACCTACTCTCAGCTAGCATGCCTCTTTGTCCTTCTGGGCGATGGCGCTCAAGCCCAAATCTATTCAAGTGGACCTAATGGAACTTCAAGGAGCATTAAGGGATTGTCCTCGGGCTGCCGAGGTGACCTTTGCCATACCGGATCCAATATCCTGCGAAGAGAGACACCGGGATGGAAAATCCTGGAGATGGGAAGAGGAAAGCGGGTCGCGTGTCGGATTGCCGTCTTTCCGGCCGCTTTGTCCCCGGGATATAAAACCAGATAGGTTCCTCTTAGCCAGGAGCCATTTTTCACCATCTGTTATTCCTGAGTGTTAATTGTCTTCAAGATGGATGCTCTGGAAGCTCTCATTTAACAGTCCATTCCGGTGGTTCTCAACCTGGGTTCCCAAGTGCTTCGGTGATTCAAGGGTTCAGTGGAGCATCTGCTGCGTAGGTCGAGATACACAAACTCATGTCTATCCATCATTGGCTGCAGATGATCAAGGGACAATGCGTAGCCAATCAGTACTGCGAGGGATTTAGCGCACTGAGGGAGGATCCGAGGTGTGGATGCCGTGGAAGTAAGTCGATCGAGAGAGTGAGAGAGAGAGAGAAAGAAAGAGAAAAAAAGGAAAGAGAAAAAGAGCAAAAGAGAGAAAGAAAGAAAGAGAGAAAGAAAAGAAAGAGAAAAAGAGAGAAAGAAAGGAGAGAGAGAACAAGAAAACAAAAGAAAGAAAGAAGAAAGAGCTAGAGAGAGAAAGAGAGAAATAGCTAGAGAGAGAAAGAGAGAGAGAGGGAGAAATAGGGGGAGAAAGAGAGGGGGAAAGAGAGAGAGAAAGAGAGAGAGATAAAAAGACAGAGAAGAAAAAACAGAGCAAAAGAAAGGACAGAGAGAAAGAAAGAGAGAAAGAAAGAAAGAGAGATAGAAAGAAAGAAAAAGAACGAGAAAGAGAGAGAGAAAGGAAAGACAAAAAGAGAAAGAAATGAAAGAGAGAAAGAAAGGAAAGAGAAAAAGAGCGAAAGAGAGAAAGAAAGAAAGAGAAAGAAAAGAAAGAGAAAAAGAGAGAAAGAAAGGAGAGAGAGAAAAGGAAAACAAAAGAAAGAAAGAGAGAAAGAGCTAGAGAGAGAAAGGGAGAAATAGCTAGAGAGGGAAAGAGAGGAGGAGAGAGAGAGGGAGAAAGAGGGGGAGAAATAGAGAGAGAAAGAGAGGGAGAGAGAGAGAGAGATAATAAGACAGAGAAGAAAAAACAGAGAGAAAGAAAGGAAAGAGAAAGAAAAAAGAGAGAGAACAAGAGAACAAGAGAGAAAGATAACAAGAGAGAAAGAAAGAGAGAGAGAGAGAGAAAAGTAGCGAGAAAGAGAAAAAGAGAAAGAAATGAAAGAGAGAAAAAGAGAATAATAGAAAGAGAGAAAGAGTGGAAGAGAGAAACAGCTAGAGAGAGAAAGGGAGGGAGAGAGAGAGGGATAAAGAGATAAAAAGACAGAGAAGAAAAAACAGAGAGAAAGAAAGGAAAGAGAGAAAGAGAGAGAGAGAGAGAGAGAGAGAGAGAGAGAGAGAGAGAGAGAGAGAGAGAGAGAGAGATGAATGGATGGATGGGTGTCTAGATAGATGGATGTATAGATGGATGTATAGATGGATGTATAGATAGATAGATGGATTGTCTATATAGATGGATGGATGTCTAGACAGATAAATGGATGTCTAGATGTTTAGACGGATGCATAGATAGATAGATGATAGATAGACTGTGCTGAAGGGAAACACATCCATAAACTTTTCATTTGCAGTTTTGTGTGACATTTTTACCAAAGAACTCTGCTTGCACCCTGTTTTGAAACCATTATTCAGGAAAATTCATCTCACGTCACTGAAAATTCAGATCTTGTCTCTGTCGCACGATCCCTCGTATAAACTGTATGACTATACGCTCTTATCATGGATAGCATGGTCCATTTTCTAAGGTCAAGACCCAAACGCAGAACGCTATTAAGTGACTCCGCTTCCTGTTCATCAGCATGCAGGCAAAGGCACTCCATAAAGCTCTCTCCACGCTAAATTAGCATAGCGGGGGAAACAGGCGGATGAAATGGCTCCTCAGTATTTTCCGTCCCCCGTGACCAATCAATATTCCGCTCCCGAGCCGCCCGGTTCGGATTTCTCTATTTCGGGCTGGTGAACTCGTGTCATTCGGAACGGGGAGAGTGTCGGAAAACGCTGCCGTGTGCGACACGATACGTGAAAAGGAGCTTTTTTTATTGATTCGGGACGGATGTGAGGGAACGGGAGTCGGAGGGGGGGTGACCTCGACGTGCGGACAATAACGGAGGATTGGTTGTTTGACTGGAGAAACGTTGAAAGAAACGGGAAAATCCCTCACAATTTTAAAGTTTCAAAAAGGGTGATCGACGTGAATTATGTGGATCATAGGAGTAAATCTTTTGGGGGGAGGGAGGAAGTTTCGTGAGATTTCGCAGAGGACGAACCAGGTGTAGCAGGAGTACCGTATTTTCAGGACTATAAGTTGCAGTTTTTGGCCGAAAGTGCGACTTATACTCCGGGTGCGACTTACAATGGTACCTCTACTTACAAATGTTTTTGGTTACCTGTCATGATTACTGATTTGAATCACCCGTGCAGGCTCATTTAGCGCCAATCGCCGCAGGTTCTGATTGGCTCCCTGTCACTATTTGAACCCTGTCCTTTCAGTCCCCTGTTGTCAGTCCGTCTGCGAACCTCAGTGTATACTAGGCAAGCCTTTTTCGACCCTGACTCCCACCTGTCCCGTTATTGCTCCCGTCTGTCTCCGATGTATAGATGGATAGATAGATAGATAGAGATAGATAGATAGATGCATGGATGTATAGATAGATGAATAGATGTATAGATAAATAGATGTATAGATCGAGGGATAGATAGATGGATGTATAGACAGATAGATAGATAGATAGATGGATGTATAGACAGATAGATGGATGTATAGACAGATAGATGGATGTATAGACAGATAGATGGATGTATAGATAGATGGATGTATAGATTTATAGATAGATGGAGGTATAGACAGATAGATGGATGTATAGATAGATGTATAGATAGATAGATGGATGTATAGATAGATAGATAGATGGATGTATAGATAGATAGATGGATGTATAGATAGATAGATGGATGTATAGACAGATAGATGGATGTATAGACAGATAGATGGATGTATAGACAGATAGATGGATGTATAGATAGATAGATAGATAGATGGATGTATAGACAGATAGATGGATGTATAGACAGATAGATGGATGTATAGATAGATGTATAGATAGATGGATGTATAGATAGATAGATGTATAGATAGATAGATGTATACATGTATAGATGGATGTATAGATATATAGATACATAGATAGATAGATAGATGTATAGATATATAGATAGATGTATAGATAGATGTATAGATAGATGGATGTATAGACAGATAGATAGATGGATGTATGGACAGATAGATGGATGTATAGATAGATAGATGGATGTATAGATCGATAGATAGATGTATACATGTATAGATCGATAGATAGATGTATACATGTATAGATGGATGTATAGATATAGATACATAGATAGATATTGAAGATAGATAGATAGATGGATGTATAGACAGATAGATGGATGTATAGACAGATAGATGGATGTATAGACAGATGTATAGATAGATAGATGGATGCATAGATAGATAGATGGATGCATAGATAGATAGATGGATGCATAGATAGATAGATGGATGTATAGATAGATAGATGGATGTATAGATAGATAGATGGATGTATAGATAGATAGATAGATGTATAGATTTATAGATAGATGGAGGTATAGACAGATAGATGGAGGTATAGATAGATAGATGGATGTATAGATAGATGTATAGATAGATAGATGTATAGATGGATGTATAGACAGATAGATGGATGTATAGATAGATAGATGGATGTATAGATAGATAGATGGATGTATAGATAGATAGATGGATGTATACATGTATAGATGGATGTATAGATATAGATACATAGATAGATATTGAAGATAGATAGATAGATAGATAGATGGATGTATAGACAGATAGATGGATGTATAGATAGATGTATAGATAGATAGATGTATAGATAGATAGATGGATGCATAGATAGATAGATGGATGTATAGATAGATAGATAGATAGATGGATGTATAGACAGATAGATGTATAGATAGATGGATGTATAGATAGATAGATGTATAGATCGAGAGATAGATGTATAGATAGATAGATGTATACATGTATAGATGGATGTATAGATATATAGATACATAGATATTGAAGATAGATAGATAGATAGATATATGTATAGATATATAGATAGATGTATAGATAGATGGATGGATGTATAGATAGATAGATCTATAGATAGATGGATGGATGTATAGATAGATAGATAGATCTATAGATAGATGTATAGATGTATAGATGTATAGATGTATAGATAGATGGATAGATGTATAGATAGATGGATAGATGTATAGATAGATGGATAGATAGATAGATAGATAGATAGATAGATAGATCGATGGATGTATAGATAGACCTGTTTTGATCCCGACCACGTCTGCTTTCCCGTCCCGGCTTATGACCTTTTTTTCCCCGTCTACGTCTACTCTCCTGTTCTGGCTTACGACTCGTTTCCGACCCCGACCACACCTTGCTCTCCCAGTCCTGGCTATCGACCTGTTTTTCCGTTCCTGACATTGCCATCGCCCGCGATGGAAGATCCACTCCCTCATTCAGATCACAATCCAATTGCGAGAGCGACTTGCTGCCTGTGTCCAGCGAACACCGGATCGCGGGCACTGCCCTTCCTCTTTCTTTCAATAAAATTGTGAGAAAACGTTACGCGATTGGGTCTACCCTGTGTGCTGGTCGTGACAGTTACCAAGTACTTGAAGGTGAACATATTGCCCCTAATTCCAAAGGTGTTTCAGAATCCAAAATCCAAAGTTAGAGAACAGTACAGCATGCTCTTCGTGTCCCCTTCCCGCTCTGGAAATAGTATGGTATCGCTATGAAGACTCCACAAAAGACATGCAGAAAAGTGGACAAAGTGAAAAGAAGAGGAAGAGACTTTTTCTGGCCATCAAACCGAACCAAGAGATAACAGAGAGGTAAGGAAACACACACCGCCATGCAGGAGTTCGGAGACAGCAAGTAGGAGGATGCAGCCATTCAATCAGCCCAAATTATAGACATTTAAGCTAAATTCAACAAAGTCTAAGAATTTGTGCAAAGGAATCACCCAGAAAAACTTTTGACAGGTCGAGCTATTGCAAACTAAGATGACTCGAGCATTTCTGATGAATTGGCAAAAGCAGACGTCATTGGATCAGTTTTTCAAGAAACGCTAAGCAAAAAAAACACTGCTGAAAATTATGCTAGTATTCAGACCGTTTGTTTCTTTTGTATGTGCCGGGTTAGCTTCCGACCAGTGTTCCCTCTAAGCTGCGCGCATGCGCAATCGCGCACTGCTCGCACATTCTCAGCGCACAAGAAAATCTAGCCGGCGCAGAAAAATCAGGGCTCAAAATTACTAATTAAGAAGCCAATTAAGTCAAAGTTAAAGTGCATTGAGGTAAAAATACACGGCTTCCCCCGACATTGTGTCTTAAATGCGGTATTTTGAAGTCGAGTCGAATAGAACGAAGTTGAGTAAAGTTAGTAGAGTTTTTCGAGAACCGGCTTCTTCAGCTCGGCTCACTAAAAGGAATCGGCTCTTTCGGGTCCTAAACGGCTCTTCGGGTTGTTTTTGCTTCTTCCATCCCTATATGACCAAATATAATGTAAAATATGCACAAAATGACTTAAAGGAAGGGGGGAATAGAACAAAAAAGAAAAAATATACCAAAATGAAAAAAGTAGTGAAAAGCTGAGAAAAAAAGAAACAAAAGGAAGAGAAAAAAAGAAGGAAAAATTTAGAAAAAAGACAGAAAAAAAAGAAAAGAGAGTAACGTAGGAAAAAAGTAACTAGAGAACAAAAAGAAAAAAAAGTAACAGCTCGGAAAAAATAAACACACTGAGATTTTTTTAAAGGAATTTTAAAAAAAAAGTAGAAAAAAAGGAAAAGGAAGAAAAAGTGTGAGAAATAATTGTTTGCTAATGACTTCGTTGCCACACTTGGGATTGCCGTTGCTCACCGTCGTTTCAAGCGTTGCTCGCCGACTATGTGTGAACGCTCATACCCCCGGATAATTAGAAGGAATACTGCTTCCGACTGGTTTTTCTCGAAAGCTCGCGGCACGTGCTACGCATTATTGATCAAGCTAGCTCGAAAGACCAAAGAAAAGACCATTGTTGAGAAAAATGCAGGAGAAAGAAGACAATCACATGTTCATTGACCTTTCCAACAACGAGGAATCCAAACTCTCTTTGAGTCGTTTATCAAAAGAGAAGAAGAAAATAGAAAAAATTAAATACATCAAAAAAAGTGGCCCTCTATTCTCTCAGCTCAGCCAACCGGCTCCAGAAGTTCCTTCGTGACTTCCGATGGATCCAATGTCAACCTAAATGACTAGCAATGACACAGAGTACACAGGTGTGTCATGAAGTCTCAGTTGAGATCACAGGTGTCAATCAGGCGGCCCGCGGGCCAGATCAGGCCCGCCAAGGGATTGAATCCGGCCTGCGAGAAGCGCATGAGAAAAATGAGCTGCAGTTTGATATATGTCCACTTGTTGTCCCCCAAACCAGGGAGCACTCACAAAGCAACTCTAGTACTATTTCTTTCTCATTCTTTTTCTTTTTCTCCCTTTTTTTCCCTTTTCATTCTCTCTCTTTCTCTCTCTTTTCTCTCTTGAACTCTTTCTTTCTTTCTTTCTCTCTTTCTCCCCCTCTGCCCTTTTCTGTTTCTCTCACTTTTTCCATTCATCTCTTTTTTCTCTTTCTCCTTCATTTCCTCACTTTCTCTTTCTCCCTCCCTTTATATCTCTCTCAAAATTCATTAGCCGCATCTAATTGCGCCGAGGCGTTTCTTAACCGGATTGGAAAGGCTTTCCCGCAACCTGTGATTACTCGATGGATTCGATTACTTCGTTCGATTAAAGTGGTACCCTTGCTTGGAAGCAACGCCTTGAGGCACAGGTGTTAAACTGCAGGCCCGCGGGCCGGATTAGGCCCGCTAAGGGATTGAATCCGGCCCGCGAGACAAAGCTGAGGGAAGCGCAAGAGAAAAACGAGCTGCAGGTTGAAATATGTCCACTTGATGTTGCCAAAGCCAGGCGCCTCTCACAAACACTGTACTTGTATTTCTTTCTTTCTCTCTCTCTCTCTCTCTCTCTCTCTCTCTCTCTCTCTTGTCTTCCCTTTTTCTCTCACCTTCTATCTCTCTCTCTTTCACTCGCTTTGTCTCTCTTTCTTTCGTTGTTCCTCTTCTCTTTCTTTCTGACCTTTTTCTGGACCTGCTTCTGTTTTGCTCCCCCGTCCCGGTCATCGACCTGTTTTGCCCCGTTTCCTGCCTGATGCCTGTTGCCGACCTCATTTCTGGACCCGTTTCTGTTTTGCTCCCCCGTCCCGGCCATCGACCTGTTTTCTCGCTGTTCCTGCTATCTGCTACCCGTGACCGACGATCAGCGGATCGTGGATGCAAGCACTGCTCTCTTTCTTGATAAAAACTGAGTAAAAGGAACGCTATTGGGTCCTGTCTCCGTTCCTGGCTTGTTCCCGAGCAACATGCCCCAAAATATGTACAACAAGATACAAGGAGTCTTGGCGTGAGAGGGAGAACTCGTTTAATTATCTTCATCAGCCTACAAAACCTAGGTCTCCTTGTCTTCAGAGACAATTGACTTTTTATATCCTAATACAACATCTCGTATTACTTTTGCCCGTCAATCTCGTTTATCTCAAAATGCACGCTACCAGACAATGTTTTGTCCTCTTTCGACTCCCTATCTCCAAAAACTGTTGGGGTCGGCATGTTCCCCGCCTAGAGGACTTGGCAAATTCCTTGGCAGCTCAAGGTGATCATTAATAACATTCGCTGACGTTTACACTTGGGAGAAACAAGCCTGGAATTTCCCGTTTTAAACTAATGCGTTCTCCTTATGTTAAGCTGACTCCAATAATCCACAACAGATAGAAAAAAATCCCTTATGCCAGGGGTGTCAAACTCATTTGAACTGGGGGGCCACACGATAGAACAAACATTCTGTCGGGGGCCGGACTAGTAGATTAAAGAGAAAGAAAAAGAGAGAGAAAGAAATAAGAGAAAGAGGGAGGGAAAGGAGAGAGGGTGGGACAAAGAAAGAGGGAGAGGGAGAGAGCTTGAGAAACAAAAGATAAAAAGTCGTGAGAGCGGGGGAAAAGAAAGGGAGAGGAAAAAAGAAATCCATAGAGAAATAGAAAGACAGAAGGAGAGAAAAGAGAAAAGAAAGCGCAAAGGGTATTATGAGAGAAAGAGAAAAGAGAGAAAAGGAAAAAAAAGAAGTTAGAGCAAAATAAGTTAAAAAGACAGAGAGAGAAAGAAACAAAGGAAGAGAAAAAGAGAGACACAGAGAGTGAAAGAGAGAGACAGAGTGGAAGAAAGGGGGTGGAATAGAAAGAAAGAAAGAGAGAGAAAGAGAAAGAAAGAAAGAGCAAGAGAGAGAGAAAGAAAGAATGAAAGAAAGAGAAAGAAAGAATGAAAGAAAGAGAAAGAAAGAGAGAAAGAAAGAGAAAGAGAGAAAGACAGAAAGAAAGAGAAAGAGAGAAAGAAAGAGAAAGAAAGAGAAAAAGAAAGAGAAAAAGAGAAAGAAAGAGAAAGAGAGAGAGAGAGAAGGAGAGAGAGAAATAAAAGTACAGCGTTTTTGTGAGAGGCACCTGGCTTTGGCAACATCAAATTGACCTATTTCAACCTGCAGCTTGTTTTTCTCTTGTGCTTCTCTGAGTGTTGTCTCACGGGCCGGATTCAATCCCTTAGCGGGCCTGATCTGGCCCGCGGGCCGCCTCTTTGACACCTGTGCCTTATGCTATATATTTGGCATTGAGATTTTTCTTATCGATCCGGCTCACCTGAGAACAGAAGGTCTGGGCCCGGCCCTTGAGCAGAACCGAGCTTGACATGTCTCCCATAGAGCGACATCTAGTGGTCAAATAATACCCGCTGTCCCTTTAACCATGAATCAAATCGTTTCATTGAAAATTTCTGGCAGGTGAATGAAAAACGACGAGCTTCTGAGCCTTCAGGGTTTTTTTACGAGGGGTATAATTGGATTTGTGTCCTTGCCAGACGTCGCCTTGACATTGCTCGTTTCTTATTACACTCGCCAAGATTTTTGTTTTCATCTTCGAACCAAAGTCTTTCTTTTCCCCGCTGCTGATTTCTCCAACTTGTCTTTGTTATTAGCGCTCGTATCCGCGAATAAACATTGATGAGTTTTTACAAGCGCCGCACTGTGTCCTTGCTGCTTCGCCGATAGACGTAGGCCGCCCCAGGTTGCCATGGCTACCAAAGAGAGATGATTGTTTTGAGTTAAAAAAACACAGTACTTTCGACATGATTCACGTTGGGTCTTTTAAAAAAAAAAGGGTATTGGATCTTTTTCAGCATGCGAGTCGTGTTTATTTGTGACGCCCTTAATCGCAAGGAGTCTCAAAGGGCTGCACAGACCACAGACTATTGGAAACTACAGACTATCATGACACCATCCCCTGATCTAAAACCGACATGAGGGCAAGGAAAAACTCAAAAACCTCAACATGAGGAAAATGAAGACACCTTGAGAAGGGACAGTCGCAAAGAGTTGCACAGACCACAGACTATTGGAAACTACAGACTATCATGACACCATCCCCTGATCTAAAACCGACATGAGGGCAAGGAAAAACTCAAACCTCAACATGAGGAAAATGAAGAAACCTTGAAAAGGGACAATCACAAAAGGCTGCACAGACTATCGGAAACTACAGACTATCATGACACCATCCCCTGATCTAAAACAGACATGAGGGCAAGGAAAAACTCAAACCTCAACATTAGGAAAATGAAGAAACCTTGAGAAGGACAGTTTTAAAGGGCTGCACAGACCACAGACTATTTGAAACTACAGACTATCATGACACCATCCCCTGATCTAAAACCGACATGAGGGTAAGGAAAAACTCAAAAACCTCAACATGAGGAAAATGAAGAAACCTTGAGAAGGACAGTCTCAAAGGGCTGCACAGACCACAGACTATTGAAAACTACAGACTATCATGATACCATCCCCTGATGTAAAACCGACATGAGGGCAAGGAAAAACTCAAACCTCATCATGAGGAAAATGAAGAAACCTTGAGAAGGGACAATCTCAAAGAGTTGCACAGACCACAGACTATTATGACACCATCCCCTGATCTAAAACCGACATGAGGGTAAGGAAAAACTCAAAAACCTCAACATGAGGAAAATGAAGAATCCTTAAGAAGGGACAGTCTCAAAAAGCTGCACAGACCCCAGACTATTGCAAACTACAGACTATCATGACACCATTCCCGATCTAAAATAGACATGAGGGCAAGGAAAAACTCAAACCTCAACATGAGGAAAATGAAGAAACCTTGAGAAGGGACTGTCGCAAAGAGTTGCACAGACAACAGACTATTATGACACCATCCCCTGATCTAAAACCTACATGAGGGCAAGGAAAAACTCAAAAACCACAACATAAGGAAAATGAAGAAACCTTGAGAAGGACAATCTCAAAGGGCTACACGGACTACAGACTATTGGAAACTACAGACTATCATGTCAGCCTCCCCTGATCTAAAACCGACATGAGGATTTTGGGGTTATTCTTTTGTGCCGCAATCACCTTCGAAAAATTGGCTGATTTTGCAATGGCCGGGGCTGCTTTTTTCGGAGCAGACCTTATTGCCTCGCCCCAAAATATGTAAAACAAGATGGAGGGAGAAGTCTTGACGGGAGAGGGTTAGCTCGTTTAATCATCTTCATCAGTGTACAAAACAGAGATCTCATTTGTCTCGGAGACAATTGGCTTTTTATATCCTAAGACAACCCCCATATTACTTTAGCACGTCCCCCTCGCGATGACGCACGTGTTTATCTCAAAATGCACGCTACCAGACAGAATGTTTTTTCCAGTTTCACAATTTCCAAGAACTAAATTGGGGTCGGCTTGACATCCAAATTCCTGGCTTGACCGCATGTCCCATGCTAAGAAGAATGTTACTATTCGGCAGCCCAAGACAATTAATAATAACATTCGCTGACATTTACACCCGGGGGAAACAAGCCTGGAATTTCCCGTTTTAAACTAAACTCATGTCAAGCTTGATTCCAATAATCCACAACACTTTATGCTTTAACAAGTTGTTACACCAGGTTTGACAGAAAACCTCAAGCTTGGTAGCGTGCCATTTTCTTTCAGATTTCCTGCATTCTTGTTTAAACGACCTAGTTTCATCAGTAAACCAAGGCGTGCGTCTTTTAGGTCGGGATTTAAGCCGTAGGGGCGCTACGGAATCCAGGACACTAGCCAGGGTAGCATTAAACTCATTCACGAGTGAGTCAATAGAGCCTTTACATAAAGGAAACGACCCAACTACTCCTGAAAGAAGATCAGAGTTTAGAAACTATGCCAGTGCTTATATTGCGTCCACAAAATCCTTTAGTCATTCCCTCTTCCAAAATCTTAACCAATGGAGCAGATTCTAATCCAGATGATGGCGTACATCGGGCCCAAGTGCCGATACGATGGCTCGAAATGAAAGCACCAGGCTTGAGGTCCCTTGAGGACCAGAAGTCAAGAGAAGGAGGTCAACATCATCCACATCAATTATTGAACGCTAGTGTGTTTTAGGCCTGGATTTAAGCACTTCCACCAGTTTTCAGAGTGAAGGCTCCAAGCAGTAACAGATAAAATCAGAAACATTCCGTATAATACCAACAGAACCTTAAAATCACATCTTAAACTGACAAGGAACCTGTAGAGGTCTGCTGAAATCAGGCTAATGTGATCCAAATCTCTTCTAGTCAAAAACCTCAATGCAGCGTTTTGTACCAGCTGCAAACTTTTGATGCTAGAGATCAGGGGACTGGAGAGTGATACACCACAGTGATGGAGACAGGAGGTAACAAACGGAGCAGTTTTTGAGAACAAGTCACGGCATTTAGATGGACCAATGACTAACATCTCGGTCTTTTCAGGGTTGAGGCACAAGAAGTTCAGTGACATCCATCTTTTTAGCTCTGTAAGGCAATCCTCCCAATTTCCACGGATTAATGAAGCAGTTTCCCACATTGGCAGATACTGATGAATAGCAATGGAAACTAATAGCATACTTAAGAATAATATCACATTACAAAAGTAAATAAATGCTGAAACCAAGTGGACCAAGTACAGAGCCCTGCGGAACGCCACAGGTCACAATAAAAGGCTCCGAAAACTTATCTTCGTATTTAACACAATGCATCCTTTTTGAGAGTTCCTGAAAAACCAATCTGTTTTATATGGATATATTATGGTCAATGGTGTCAAAACCAGAACTGAGTCCATTGCCAGGAGAAGATGGTTGGTTAGCTTAACCAGTGCTGTCTCAGTAGAGTGATTAGCCTTGAATCCTGACTGCATAGGTCCAAAAAGATTATTCTCGGTCATAAAGTCATTAAGGGCAGCACGGCGGCGCAGTGGTTAGCGCATGTGTGGCACAGTTCATGTCTTGGGAACCTCCTGCGTGGGTTCAAATACAGCTCCAGACTTCCTGTGCGGAGTTTGTATGTTCTCCCCGTGCTTGCGTGGGTTTCCTCCGGGCACTCCGGTTTCCTCCCACATTCCAAAGACATGCATTACAGGTGAATTGGCCGGTCCAAATTGTCCCTAGGTGTGACTGAGCGAGTCCGTTGTCTGTCCCCGTGTGCCCTGCGATTGGCTGGAAACCAGTTCAGGGTGTCCCCTGCCCACTGCCCGATGATTGCTGGGATGGGCTCCAGCACCCCCGCGACCCTACTGAGGATAAGCGGTGCAGCTAATGAATGAGATAAAGTCATTCAGCTGCTGTGTGACAATTTCCGTCTTCTGTCACACGTCGGGGCATTGGCTCCTCCCCCATGGGCGGGCCAGTAACCCCCCCACCTCGGTGCGTCACGAATAGCCCCACCCCCCCTCCCCCAATGGGGCGGGTCAGGTGCCAGCTTCACCTCCTCTGGCAGACTAAACACGTGGCCTCCACCTAGTCGCTACCTCCTCGCCGAAAGGCGCCGCCATGTCTAAAGGACTCACAACAAGAAAGCTTATCAGAACACTTGTCTCCTTTTCCTGCGTCAGCCCTTGTTCCCGTTCTTGTTGTTTTTCTCTAACCATCATTCTTGTCTAGGCTACACTGACCCCAAGCCTTCCCTGTGATAAATCCCCACTGCATTCAACAATCAAAATTTGTATTATATCCTTTATAGTCAAATAAATAAAGTAAAAAAATCCTTCAGTCTGGATGTGCTGATTATCTTATCAGCCCTTCGTCCAGTTCCCGCCGTTCCTGTAAACAACATCTTCCACCAGCCTGCCCTGACCTGGTACGACAGCCCAGCCAGTGAACATCTTTTGCATTCAATGTCATTTGTATTCGATCGTATAAAATCCTTTATAGTCAAATGTATAAAATCCTTCATTATAAATCAAATATCCAAGGAAATCACGATAACCAATCACCGGTGAGCTTTTCTCAACCCCAGTCGGGATACTCCGGGGTGTTCTCAGTTGGGAACCCCTGATATTTTTGGATATATTTGCGTCAAATTTTAGTGAAGGAATAAGAATTCCTGACATTGGGAATATAAAGAAGGACGGAACAGTAAGACCGCGCGTTCATGCAGAAAACATGTCTACATGCGGGTCGAACTCCCTCTCGGGGCTTTACTGTCGTGCGCGCTGCTCATCCATGCAGACATGAAACACGCGTTTCCCCGGGAGGCAAGCGAGCAAAGTGGAGCACATGCACACACCTGAGCTGCCGTCATGAATGAAACATGGCGTACCGACTCCATGCTAATTGCCTCGGCCGGCACGTCAGCAAAACTCGCCCTCGTTTCATGCTGATTGACAGCCGGGGCTTCTTTTTGTAGTATTACTGTAGTTGTGTTTTTGTAGTATTTCTGTAGTGGTATTTTTGTATCATAGTAATGTTGCTGCGGTATTTTTTTTTGGTATTAGATTAGTATCATTCGGTCTTAAAGCGTTGGTATTATGATGGTGTGTTTGTGGTATGACTAGTATTTCTGTAGTATTAATATAGTTGCATTTTTGTAGTACTTCCGTAGTAGTACTTTTTTATTAAAGTAATGCTTCAGTCGTATTTTGTAGTATTAGAATAGAATTTTTCAGTAGAAGTAGTACTTTTTTATTATAGAATTTTTGTGGTATGAATAGTATTTCTGTAGTATTAATATAGTTGCATTTTCGTAGTACTTCTGTAGTAGTACTTTTTTATTAAAGTAATGCTTGAGTTGTATTTTGTAGTATTAGAATAGAATTTTTCAGTAGAAGTAGTACTTTTTTATCACAGTCTTTTTGTGGTATGAATAGTATTTTTGTAGTTTTAATATAATTGTATTTTTGTAGTTCTTCAGTAGTGATAGTACTTTTTTATTATAGTAATGCTTCAGTCGTATTTTGTTGTATTAGAATAGAATTTTTCCAGTAGTAGTAGTAGTACTTTTTTTATTATATTAATGCTTCAGTAAAATTTTGTAGTATTAGAATTAAATTTTTCAGTAGAAGTAGTACTTTTTTATTGTAGTAATCCGTCAGTCGTATTTTGTAGTAATAGAATATAATTTTTCGGTAGTAGTAGTAGTAGTACTTATTATATTAACGCTTCAGTAAAATTTTGTAGTATTAGAATGAAATTTTTCAGTAGAAATAGTACTTTTTTATTATAGTAATCCTTCAGTCGTATTTTGTAGTATTAGAATAGAATTTTTCGGTGGTAGTAGTAGTACTTATTATATTAATGCTTCAGTAAAATTTTGTAGTATTAGAATGAAATTTTTCAGTAGAAGTAGTACTTTTTTATTATAGTAATCCTTCAGTCATATTTTGTAGTATTAGAATATAATTTTTCGGTAGTAGTAGTAGTACTTATTATATTATATTAATGCTTCAGTAAAATTTTGTAGTATTAGAATGAAATTTTTTAGTAGAAGTAGTACTTTTTTATTATAGTAATCCTTCAGTCGTATTTTGTAGTATTGGAATATAATTTTTTGGTAGTAGTAGTAGTAGTACTTATTATATTAATGCTTCAGTAAAATTTTGTAGTATTAGAATGAATTTTCAGTAGAAGTAGTACTTTTTTATTATTGTAATCCTTCAGTCGTATTTTGTAGTATTAGAATATAATTTTTCAGTAGACCTGACTTATTTTTTGTAGTATTACAATAACATTTATGTTGTATGACCATAGTATTTTTGTAGTCTTAATATAGTTGTATTTTTGTAGTTCTTCAGTGGTGATAGTACTTTTTTATTATAGTAATGCTTCAGTCGTATTTTGTTGTATTAGAATAGAATTTTTCCGGTAGTAGTAGTACTTTTTTATTATATTAATGCTTCAGTAAAATTTTGTAGTATTAGAATGAAATTTTTCAGTAGAAGTAGTACTTTTTTATTATTGTAATCCTTCAGTCGTATTTTGTAGTATTAGAATAGAATTTTTCAGTAGACCTGACTTATTTTTTGTAGTATTACAATAACATTTATGTTGTATGACCATAGTATTTTTGTAGTATTAATATAGTTGGATTTTTGTAGTACTTTTTTTATGATAGTAATGCTTCAGTCGTATTTTGTAGTATTAGAATATAATTTTTCAGTAGAACTGACTTTTTTTTGTAGTATTACAATAGCATTTATGCAGTATGACCTTAGTATTTTTGTAGTATTGTTGTACTTTTACTTTTGTAGTACGGACACATCGGCTAAGGAAAGTCAAGCTCGACTTTGTGGGGCCTCGTTTTGGAGTATTGCTGTAATTGTTTTTGTAGTATTTCTGTAGTGTTATTTTTGTATCATAGTAATGTTGCTGCGGTATTTTTGTAGTATTAGATTAGTATTATTCGGTATTAAAGAGTTGGTATTATGATCGTATGTTTGTGGTATGAATAGTATTTTTGTAGTCTTAATATACTTCAGTAGTAGTACTTTTTTATTATAGTAATGCTTCAGTCGTATTTTGTAGGATTAGAATAGAATTTTTCAGTAGAAGTAATACTTTTTTTTATTATAGTAATGCTTTAGTTGTATTTTCCAGTATTAGAATACATTTTTCAGTAGAACTGACTTTTTTTGTAGTATTACAATAACATTTATTTTGTACGACCATAGTATTTTTGTAAGATTGATATAGTTGTATTTTTGTAGTACTTCAGTAGTATTAGTACTTTTTTATTATAGTGATGCTTCAGTCGTATTTTGTAGTATTAGAATAAACATTTTCAGCAGAACTGACTTATTTTTTGTAGTATTACAATAACATTTAAGCTGTATGACAATAGTATTTTTGTAGTATTAATATAGTTGTATTTTTGTAGTTCTTCCGTAGTAGTACTTTTTTATTATAGTAATCCTTCAGTCGTATTTTGTAGTATTAGAATAGATTTTTTCAGTATGACTGACTTATTTTTTGTAGTATTACGATAACATTTAAGCTGTATGACAATAGTATTTTTGTAGTATTAATATAGTTGTATTTTTGTAGATTGAATTTCTCAAACAATTAAACTAAGTGAACTCCATCGAATTAGCCGTATTAATGTCGCTCGAGTCTCTGATCAAGCCTCCTCTCTCGTTCTTCTGACTTTCTTCTCTCGGCCCACGTTTTACCCGCAAGCTGCTGTGCCGGCTCCTCCCATCTCGGAGAAGAGCGCCGCGATGTCTGGAATTCACCAAAACAACACCACGTCATCAGGGCCTTGTTCTCAAAAATCCCCAGCCAAAACAGCGTGACCTGAAGCCCACTCGGTGAAAACCTCCATTGCACTCAATAAATGTAACTTGTGTTCAATCGTATAAAATCCTTTACAGTCAAATGTATAAAATCCTTCACGATATCTTTCTTTAAAAGCGACACAAAGCAGCCTACTATGCATATCAGCTAAGGGAGAATAACATTATGCAAATCCCTCTGCTAAATTCCACCCACTATGCTCAGCAATTTAATAGAGTGTCCAACAAAACACCTTCCACGAAGTTTTCTCTACCGGTGACATCATGGTCAGGTTTTATATCTATTATATATTTCCACTCCATGCAATTAGATGGAGTGTTGGCCGACGCCCACTCGCCTCCATTTTTAGAACCGGAGAGCCGTTTCCGATCCCGACACGACGGAATCTACTCAAAAAGAATTCCATAAAATGTTATTTGGTTTAAAAATTGTGTATTGAACTATGTTGAGGTGAGTGGGAGGAGCTTCTTGTCATGATTACTGATGTGGCCGCCTCTTTATTTGTCCCCAGTCCTGTCTGTCCCCTTTTGTCAGTCCGTCTGAGAACCTCAGTGAACACTAGGCAAGCCTTTTTTCGACGCTGACTCTCACCTGTTTTTTGCTCCCGTCTGTCCCCGTTTTTGATCCTGACCACGTCTGCTCTCCCGTCTTGGCTTTTGACCTCTTTTTGTCTCCGACCACGTCTACTCTCCTTTTCCTGGCTTCCGACCCCGACCATATGTTTGCTCTCTTGTCCCGGCTACTGACCCGTTTTTTCCGTCCCCGACTCCGCCATCGCTCGCCACGGAACATCCACTTCCGCGTTCAGAGCAACCTGCTTCCCGCGTCCGGCAATCACCGGATCGTGGGCGCAAACCCTTTTCTCTTTCCTTTAATAAAACGCAATTGGGTCCTGTTTCCGTTCTGGTCCTGACAGTTATAGTAGTTGTACGTTTTTTAAGGTATTTTTTTTTAGTATTTCTGTATTTAGATTGTCGAAGTTCAGGGTTTTTTTTTGTAGTATTACTGTAGTTTTATTTTTGTACTATTTCCCGGCTTTGTCCCCGACCACATCTTCTCTCCTATTCTGGCTTGCGACTCGCTTCTGACCCAGACCACGATTTTGCTCTCCTGTCCCGGCTACTGACCCTGACTTCTTCCAATAAAACTTGTGAGAAACGCAAGTGGGTCCTGTCTCTGTTCTAATCCTGACACTTCTATCCTGCAAAATAGCCCGGTTTAATCATTTAAATATTTTCTTGGTTTTATTTCAATGTCATTGCGCAAGATTTTGTTGATAGTTTTCTTATTTAACGGATTTGAAAAAAAACAAACGTCAGGACCAGAACGGGAACAGGACCCAATTGCGTGACGTTTCTCACAAATTTTTTGAGGAAAAGGAAAGAGGAAGGGCTGCGCCCATGATCCGGTGTTTGGAAGCAAGTCGCTCTCGTACTCGGATTGTGATCCGAACACGGAAGTGGCACTTCCGTAGCGGGACATGGCGGTGTCAGGAACGGGAAAAACAGGTCGAAAGTAGGACAGGAGAGCAAAAACGTGGTCGGGGTCAGAAACAGGTCGTAAACCAGGACGGGAGATCAGACGTGGTCAGGATCAAAAACTGGTCGTAAGTCGAGACGGGAGAGCAGACGTGGTCGGGATCAAAACAGGTCGTAGCGGGAGACAAACAGGAGCAAAAAACGGGACAGGTGTGAGTCAGGGTCGAAAAAAGGCTTGCCTAGTATACACAGAGATTCCCAGACGGACTGACAACAGGGGATTGACAGGACTGGGTTCAAATACTGACAGGCAGCCAGTTTCCTGTTTTTTCTGATTTTGTTTTTTATTCTAAATAGAGTTAAAAAAAGACCATTTGACGACTAATTATCAAATTATGTCGAAGTGAGAGGAAGGATTTAAAGTTTGCATTTACTCCATTTACTCCATTTTCTTTTCCTATTTAGATTTATTTAAAAAAAACTATTGAGTTTGACTCAAATAGTAGCGTTAGAATATACTCAGCATTTTTCCTTCTTTTTTTCGTTCCCGTCTTCCGCAAGGACGCGTGAAGGTCATCGCCGGTCCCGCAAAATGGACGGTCATTTATCAAGCCATGGAGGGCGGCCATGAATTTAACGGCACCTGCTCCCGGATGTATGCGGGACCTTCCCCCGCAGCTCCGGAGCTTGCCCGACGACTTGATTCGATTAGCCGGGGCCAGACAGGAACAGGACGGGGAGAGTGACGTGGCAGCCGTGTCGTCTGCCGCCTATAAAGAAACGAATACAATTTTTCACTTGGAATGCAAAAAAAAAAACAATAGTGTAGCTACATACAAAAGTTCCAGGTTACAGAGAACAGTGCCTCTCGTTACAAAGGCGTTTCAGGATACAAAGTTAAAAATACATTACAGTTCCACCTGGCAACCGGTGCGTATGCGTGAATCCCAGCATGCTCTTCGTGTCCCTCTCCCGCTCTGGCAACCAGGGTTGGGTAGGGTTACTTTAACTGGATTACTTTCAATGACTTTTAGATTATTCCAATAGCAAATATGCTAATAAAAGACAAAAGAAACTAAATAGGAATCAAATGATGACTCACAACACGTGGTAAGCTTTCTCTCCTGGCTTTGATCTCTTGGATCTCCGGCAAAACGAACATAAAATGCCACAGAAACAAAATGAAAATTTCAGTCATTCTATTCCTATTTAGTTTCTTTTGTCTTTTATTAGCATATTTGGTATTGGAGTAATCCAAAAGTAATTGAAAGTAATCAAGTAAAAGTAATCCTACCCAACCCTGCTGGCAACAGTCCAAGGCATGGTAAGGCTATGAAGAGCTATCATCCAAAATGGACCCCACAAAAGACCTGCAGACAAGTGGACAAGGCGAAAAGAAGAGGAAGAGACTTTTTCTGGTCGGCAGAATAGAAGCAAGAGATAATAGAAAGGTATGAAAACACAGACATCATTCGATAAGCCCAAATGAAAGACGTTTTGGCAAAATTCCATCAAGTCTCAAAATTTGTGGAAAGGAATCACCTGGAAAAAGCGTTGAGAGGTCGGGCTATTGCTCATTATTATGACATCTACCGTGAATTTCCAAGGAATTATCAAAAGCTGGCAAAAGCAGACGTCGTTGGATCAGTTTTTCAAGAAACGCCAGGCAAAAAAACAATGCTGAGGACCAGTAAACAATGATGCCAGTTAAAAGGTAGATGAATATTTTTATTATTATTCATCTCATCCGCTGCACCGTTTATCCTCAGTAGGGTCGCGGGGGTGCTGGAGCCCATCCCAGCAATCATCGGACAGTGGGCAGGGGACACCCTGAACTGGTTGCCAACCAATCGCAGGGCACACAGGGACAAACAATTCGCTCGCTCATTCACACCTAGGGACAATTTGGACCGGCCAATCCACCTGAAATGCATGTTTTTGGAATGTGGGAGGAAACCGGAGTGCCCGATGGAATTCCACGCAAGCACGGGGAGAACATACAAACTCCGCACAGGAAGTCCGGTAGCTGGAATTGAACCCACACAGGAGGTCCCCAAGACCTTAGAATTGAGCTGCACACGCGCTCACCACTGCGCCGCCGCGCTGCCCCATTATTGCTTATTATGACGATATCTACCTCGCGCAAAAGCAGACGTCGTTGGATCGGTTTTTCAAGAAACCCAAGGCCAAAAAACACTGCTTAGGACCAGTAAACAATGACACCTGTTAAAAGATAGATGACTATTTTTATTATTATTATTATTTCTTATTTCATTATTTGTTTTCATTTACACCACAGGTGTCAAACAGGCGACCCGCAGGCCAGATCAGGCCCGCTAAGGGATTGAATCCGGCCCGCGAGACAACACTCAGAGAAGCGCAAGAGAAAAACAAGCTGCTGGTTGAAATATGTCCACTTGATGTTGCCAAAGCCAGATGCCCCTCACAAAGACACTGTACTTGTATTTGTGTATCTCTCTCTCTCTCTCTCTCTCTCTCTCTCTCTCTCTCTCTCTCTCTCTCTCTCTCTCTCTCTCTCTCTCTCTCTCTCTCTCTCTCTCTCTCTCTCTCTGTTTTTAACTTATTTTGCTCTAATTCCTCTTTTCCTTTTCTCTTCCTTCCTTCCTTCCCTTCGCACTCTCTTTTCTCTCCTTCTGTCTTTCTATTTCTCTTTGGATTTCTTTCTTCCTCTCCTTTTCTTTTCCCCCTCTCTCATGACTTTTTATCTCTTATTTCTCTCTCTCCCTTTCTTTTCCCCCTCTCTCATGACTTTTTATCTCTTATTTCTCTCTCTCCCTTTCTTTTCCCCCTCTCTCATGACTTTTTATCTCTTATTTCTCTCTCTCCCTTTCTTTTCCCCCTCTCTCATGACTTTTTATCTCTTATTTCTCTCTCTCCCTTTCCTTTCCCCCTCTCTCATGACTTTTTATCTCTTAATTCTCTGTCTCTCTCTCTTTTCCACCCCTTTTCTCTCTCTCTCTCTCTCTTTCTCTCTCTTTTCCACCCCTTTTCTCTCTCTCTCTCTCTCTCTCTCTCTCTCTCTCTCTCTCTCTCTCTCTTTTCCACCCCTTTTCTCTCTCTCTCTCTCACCCCTTTTCTCCCACTCTCTCTTTCACTCTCTGTGTCTCTCTTTTTCTCTTTCTCTCTCTGTGCGTTTTTAACTTCTTTTGCTCTAATTCCTCTTTTCCTTTTCTCTCTTTTCTCTTCCTCCCTTCCTACCCTTCGCGCTTTCTTTTCTCTCCTTCTGTCTTTCTATTTCTCTTTGGATTTCTTTCTTCCTCTCCCTTTTTCCCCTCTCTCACGACTTTTTATCTCTTGTTTCTCAAGCTCTCTCCCTCTCTC
This sequence comes from Urocampus carinirostris, assembly GCF_059441175.1. Classification (NCBI taxonomy): domain Eukaryota; kingdom Metazoa; phylum Chordata; class Actinopteri; order Syngnathiformes; family Syngnathidae; genus Urocampus; species Urocampus carinirostris. The sequence continues at coordinate 26,297,042 of NC_142367.1, read as the reverse complement.
TCTTTTTCTTTCTTTGTCCTGCCCTCTTTCCTTTTCCCTCCCTCTTTCTTTCTTCTTTTTCTCTCTTTTTCTTTCTCTTTAATCTATTCTCCGGCCCCTGACAGAATTTTTGCTCTACGATGTGGCCCCAGAGTTAAAATGAGTTTGACACCCCTGATTTACACGATGTGCCTCTCGTTTTGTGTGGTCATCTAATTTTGACATGTTTTTGTCCACGTTTCGTCTTCTCGTCACACTTTTGCGGGGCCTGGAACGGATTAGCTCATTTACATTCAAACGGCGTCCCTACTTACAAATAATTCAGGTGGAGCAGCTACTCCCAGGACAAATTCAATCTGTATGTAGAGGTACCACTCGATTTAATAAATCAATAAGTTGGATAAAAATTGTTTTTGTTTCATCCTCGCGTGTTGTACAAAAACAAATTATTTACTGGTTTGATCCTTAAAGGGACAGCGTGTACTGACCACTAGGTGTCGCTGTCCGTAAACAGGTGCTGAAAAGCACAAAGAAGAATACATGATCCGGAGACTCAAAGGGACCGCCTTTTCGAGTTTTTGGGGTTACCTGTAGCAGCAAGATGCCGTATTTTGCGACCTACGAGTATTTAATAAAAAACATAACCTGCATTTTTTCGTTAAATAGAATTAAAATGTTTTTTTTACATAAGCAAATGGTTTTTGTCACTCTAAGGCTCTCAAAAATACACACTGTACCTGTAAAAAAAAAACAAAAAAAACTGGAGAGAATAATAAACAGGACAAAAATGGCAAGAAACGAAACTGGAAACTGATATTAAACAGGACAAAATAAACCAGAACAATACCGGACAGGAAATGCCAACAAGAAACAGGACAAAATCAAAACCCGCGTCTTGTGGGGCAGAGGTTCATTGATGGACTGACAAAGGATGAGTGAGAGCACTGACCTTAAATAGAAGGGATTCAGGATAGCAAAAATAAACAAGAGAAACTAGACGGGAATGAAACTGGAGTAAATAATAAACAAGACAGAAATAGACGGGAACAAAACTGGGAACCAATGTTAAACAGGACAAAAATAAACGGGAGCAATACCGGACAGGAAATGCCAACAGGGACAGGACCGAGTCAAAACCCACGTCTTGCGGGGCAGAGTTTCATTGACGGACTGACAAAGGATGAATGAGAGCACTTAGCTTAAATAGAAGGGAATTAGGATATGAAAATAAACAGGACCAACTAGACGAAAACAAAAACTGGAGAAAATAATAGACAAGACAGAAATAAACGGAAACAAAACTGGGAACCGATATTAAACAGGACAAAAATAAACGGGAGCAATACCGGACAGGAAATGCCAACAGGAAACAGGACCGAGTCAAAACCCACGTCTTGCGGGGCAGAGGTTCGCTGACGGAAGACAAAGGAAGAGTGAGAGCACTGAGCTTAAATAGAAGGAAATCAGGATATCGGAAATTTTTGGGGACTTATTGAGAGATACAGAACTGTATTTAATTACATTTTTGAGTGGAAGTACAATGTTGGCAACAAGATTCACTTGATATCATTGGAAATTATTTGAATGCAACACAAACTTTTTCTTCTTTTTTCTTCTTTTTTCCGTGTTTTTTTCTATTATTTTTAATTCCTTTAAAAAAATCTCATTGTGTTTATTTTTTCCGAGCTGTTACTTTTTTCTTTTTGTTCTCTATTTACTTTTTTTCCTACATTTCTTTCTTTTCTTTTTTTCTGGCTTTTTTCTAAATGTTTCCTTCTTTTTTTCTCTTCCTTTTGTTTCTTTTTTTCTCAGCTTTTCACTACTTTTTCACTTTGGTATTTTTTTCTTTTTTGTTCTATTCCTCCTTTCCTTTAAGTCATTTCATGCATAATTTTACATCATATTTGGTCATGTTGGGATTAAAGAAGCAAAAACAACCCGAAGAGCCGTTTGGGACCAGAAAGAGCCGGTTCCTTTTAGTGAGCCGAGCCAAAAAAGCCGGTTCTCGAAAAACTCTACTAACTTTACTCAACTTCCTTCTCCTTCGACATTGACTTCAAAATACCACATTTTGACCTTCATGCACTGTAACTTTGACTTCTTCTTAATTAGTAATTCCGAGCCCTGATTTTTGTGCGCTGGCTAGATTTTCTTGTGCGCTGAGAATGTGCTTAGAGGGAACACTGGTGGGCGTTATATTAGGACGCGTCCGATCGGATGAGGTCCAGCGTGTGCGTCCAAGCAGAACTGGGATCAAAGAAGCATCCGAGCACAAACGTCAGGACGGTTAACCATCCGTGAGAGCTGTCGACTTCATTTTAGGAAGACGACAAATATTTTAGTCAGGAGCAGAGCCTTCTGAGCAAAATTCGATTGGGCGCCCCTATCACGTGATCATCTCTACTAGAACTCTTACCATGTTCTACTCCAGGCGGGGGTAACTATTTGGAGTCGGGGACCGCATTGGGTTCAAAATTGTAAAATTTGGGAATGAATATACATGCAGACAATTGGATAGTAAAGTTCTTTTGTAGTAGTCTCATCAAATTAGTTATTGTCATGATTATTGATGTAAATCACCATTGGCGCCAACTGCCCTGGAATAGGATTGGCTCCCTGTCCCTGTTTAAACCCACTCCTATTTGTCCCCTTTTGTCAGTCCGTCTGTGTACCTCAGTTAAGCTTTTTTTCGACCCTGACTCCCACCGGTTTTTGCTCCCGTCCGTCCCCCGGCTTGGACCCGTTTTTGATCCTGACCACGTCTACTCTCCCGTCCCGGCTTTCGACCTTATTTGTCCCCGACTAAGTCGACTCTCCTTTCCTGGCTTACGACTCGTTTCCGACCCCGACCACGTTTTTGCTCTCCTGTCCCGGCGACTGACCCGTTTTTCCATACCTGACACCGCCATCGCTCGCCACTTCCGTGTTCGGACCGACCTGCTTCCCGCGATCCCCGGATCGTGGGCGCAACCCTTTCCCTTTTTTCCAATAAAACTTCTGGTCCGCATTTCCGGCAGTAAGTCAGATTTTTTTTCAGTGGTAGTTGGACTTCGCCGAGAAAGCCCTTCGTCACCAACTACTCATATCTTTCACAGACAGAGCAAACGTGGTCAGGATCAAAAACAGGTCGAAGCTGGGGGACAGACGGTAGCAAAAAACAGGTAGGGGTCAGGATCGAAAAAGGCTTGCAGAGTATACACCGAGGTTCGCAGACGGACTGACAACAGGGAATTGACAGGACAGGATTCAAATAGTGACAGGGAGCCAATCAGAACCCGAAATGAGCGGGCACATCAGTAATCATGACAATCTGTGAATGAGAACGAATAGTGCATCGTAAAAAAAGTGTCTTAAAAAAAGTGCAAAAACAAGATGTATATATTTTCACAGTTTCACTCAGTAGCAGCAAAAAAGAAAATAAATAAGAGAGATCCCAAGATATGTGTTTCGCCTGTTTAGGGGGGTGATGGCCCTGGGGACTGAGCAGTCCCTGAGCCTGTTTGTCCTTGTTTTGAGGGACCTGTAGCGCCTACCAAATGGTCAAATGCCTTTGAGACTGGGCAGAGTCGGCCGGTGATCTTTTGGGCAGTATTGATGTTTTTCTAAAAATGTTTACGCCTGCAGGATTATGAATCCAGAAATTCGAATGAATAGAAAAACTGCATAAAAGCCTGTGAGTGGAGGAGGGACGTCCTTTGTTATCCGTATCGATCGCTTTTAACAGCGAAGGTCAAGAGTCTTTCAGTCTACTCGAGTTTCTCCTCATCAACCAATCAAAATAAACCTTTCCTGGATTTTTTGGGGGTTATTATGCATTAAAACTTGGACCAGGTCTTCCATCCATCCATCCATCCATCCATTATCTGCACCGCTTATCCTCAGTAGGGCCGCGGGGTGCTGGAGCCCATCCCAGCCATCTTCAGGCAGTGGGCAGGGGACACCCTGAACTGCTTGCCAGCCAATCACACACAGGGACAGACAATTCGCTCCCTCATTCAAACCCAAGGACAATTTGGACCAATTAACCTGAAATGCATGTCTTTGGAATGTCGGAAGAGTCCCCGGAGGAAACCCATGCAAGCACGGGGAGAACATGCAAACTCTGCACAGGAAAGTTGGTAACTGGATTTGAACCCATGACCTCAGAACTGTGCCGCACACGCGCTAACCACTGCTCCGCCATGCCGACTTCAGGTCATCTCATCTCATCTCATTAGCCGCACCGCTTATCCTCATTAGGGTCGCGGGGTGCTGGAGCCCATCCCAGCCATCTTCAGGCAGTGGGCAGGGGACACCCTGAACTGGTTGCCAGCCAATCACACACAGGGACAGACAATTCGCTCCCTCATTCAAACCTAAGGACAATTTGGACCAATTAACCTGAAATGCATGTCTTTGGAATGTCGGAAGAGTCCCCGGAGGAAATCCATGCAAGCACGGGGAGAACATGCAAACTCCGCACAGGAAAGTTGGTAAACTGGATTTGAACCCATGACCTCAGAACTGTGCCGCACACGCGCTAACCACTGCTCCGCCATGCCGACTTCAGGTCTTATTTTTCCAAAATATTTTGTCAATATTAAAAGTTTTTATCGACATATTAGTGTTCCCATTAAACCCACAAACAGACATGAGCACGAAATAGTTAGCTTGAAAAAAATATTCGAATGGGGATAATCAACTCAGAGTCTTTGATGAATAATGAGAATAGATTAAAAGAATAAAATTCTGGCTTGATTAAAAAAAAAAAATCAGTTATCCTTTTATAATGTTCAGATCCCAGTACTGGTTACGACTCAAAGGTTAGCCTTGAAGCTAACGCTAGCGTCTCAACTTAAAAAAAAAAAACCTGTTGCCTGTTGTCAGTCCATCAGCAAACCTCTGTTTCTACAAGGCAAGCACTTTTGACTCCGACTTCCGTTTTTCCATCCGTCTGTTCCCGATCTCCCCGTTTGTCTCCGTTTACGACCTGTTTTTTGACCCTGACCACATTCGCTGTCCCGGCTTTCGACTCGTTTTTGATCCCGACCACATTTTTTCTTTTCCTCTTTCTATCAATAAACTTGTGGTTAAAGCGACGCATTTGGGTTCTGATTCCGTTCTGGTCGTGATACATTTTCATTTTTTTTTATAGGCAAATTTTAAACTAGTATACTAAATACTAAATAAGGGCTACCTTCCTTGTCCTTTTTTAAGCCCAGTCCTTTCACTCTCCGGTTGTCAGTCCGTCAGCAAACCTTGGTTTCTACAAGGCAAGCACTTTGACTCTGACTCCTTCCTCTTTCTGTCAATAAACTTGTGGTTAACGCTACGCATTTGGGTTCTGATTCCGTTCTGGCCGTGACACGGGGAACAAGATTGATATAAGTAAACGAACGCCAAACAGCGTTGAAAAGAATTGTTAGCATAGATGCTAAAACTAGCTCGCCAGCATAGTGTCCACCAATAGACAATTTTCATTTTTTTATAGGCAAATTTTAAACTAGTATACTAAATACGGGCTACCTTCCCTGTCCTTTTTTTAAGCCCAGTCCTTTCGCTCTCCTGTTGTCAGTCCGTCAGCAAACCTCTGTTTCTACAAGGCAAGCACTTTGACTCCGACTTCCATTTTTCCATCCGTCTGTTCCTGATCTCCCTGTTTGTCTCCGTCTACGACCTGTTTCTTGACCCCGATCACATTTGCTGTCCCGGCTTACGACTCGTTTTGATCCCGACCGCGTTTTTGGTCTCCTTCCTCTTTCTATCAATAAACTTGTGGTTAACGCTACGCATTTGGGCTCTGATTCCGTTCTGGTCGTGCCATTTTTTTTTATAGGCAAATTTTAAACTAGTATACTAAATACCAAATAAGGGCTACCTGATTGGTTCCCGTTCTTTTTCAAGCCCAGTCCTTTCACTTTCCGGTTGTCAGTCCATCAGGGAACCTCTGTTTCTACAAGGCAAGCACTTTGATTCCAACTCCAGTTTTTCCATCCGTCTGTTCCAGATCTCCCCGTTTGTCTCCGTCTACGACCTGTTTTTTGACCCCGACCACATTTACTGTCCCGGCTTACGACTCGTTTTTTATCCCGACCGTGTTTTTGGTCTCCTTCCTCTTTCTGTCAATAAAGTTGTGGTTCTGATTCCGTTCTGGTCGTGACATGGGGAGCAAGATTGGTATAAGTAAACGAACGCCAAACAGCGTTGTTAGCATAGATGCTAAACCTAGCTTGCCAATCGTTGTCCACTAAGAAGGTTAGCACAGTAAAATCATTTTCTAATTTTTATAACGCAATTTAGTATTAATATACCTAAGTCATAAAAGGTCTTTACGACTCGAGGGCTAACGGGTTTATTAGCGGGCAAGCTAACGAAGCGGCGTCACTGTCAGGCCGATTAGCCGCCGTGGCATTCATTAGCATTACTTGCTAGCCATCAATTTTAATTGGCCACCGATAGCAAAGGCTGTCAACGAAACCCCGGAGATTTTTTCTTATTTATACGCCGTGACAGGGCTAATAGATTTACGACTGCCTGGTGTGGTGAGGTAGAACCCAAACGCAGACAATTAGCGCCTCTAAATTAGATGAATGGATTTTCTCAGGAAGCCGCAAGCCTCATTGAGAAAAAGTGGGCAGTTTCTCAAGTGTTCTGTGTCGAGTTCTTTCCAACACGGCACGTTCTTATTTTTCGAGAAAAGACGACGGTGCAGAGTGGGGTGGAAGCCTTGATTATATGTGGGGGGGTTCTTTGTTTGCAGCAATGTTTTGATGTCATGATTTTAGAAATCTATAAATCTTATGATTTTAAAAGACCAAGAAATACATAGTGGTCAAAATTATAGCTTGATTTATTAAACCGTGTCTCTGTTCATAAACACGTACATTTATACTATATATTAGTATAATATTTAATAAATAGATAGATAGATAGATAGATAGATAGATAGATACTTTATTCATCCCCGAAGGGAAATTCACTTTTCCAGCAGCATCCCTGAGCTGAGAACAATCGAAAATAACACGGGAGCTGCTGGAGTGGCTGCCATTCGTGACGGCGCCGGAGAAACGATTCAATTTGAATCATGTACAAACAAACAAACAATTGAGATGATATTATCACTCCCCAACTTAATTTCTCCCCCCTGTTAGGTCCCCATTCCAACCTGTTATGTCCATAGTGTCATGGACCAGAACAGGATCAGGACCCAAACGCGTGACGTTCTCACAAAAGCCTTTTATATTACAGGAAATGGGGAGTCATGCAGGTTAGGCAGCGGTGTGGCGTGGAAAGACAGGAAGCCAGAGACAGACAGGATAGATAATGATTTAGGATATAGAAAATAAACAGGACAAACTAGACGAGACCGAAAAACTGGAGAAATTAATAAACAGGACGCAAACTAAACTGAAAACCGATATTAAACAGGACAAAATAAACGGGAACGATACCGGACAGGAAATACCAACAGGGACAGGACCGAGCGGAAACCCACTTGAAAATAAACAGGTCAAACTAGACGAGACCGAAAAACTGGAGAAATTAATAAACAAGACGCAAACTAAACTGAAAACCGATATTAAACAGGACAAAATAAACGGGAACGATACCAGACAGGAAATACCAACAGGGACAGGACCGAGCGGAAACCCACCTCTTGCGGGGCAGAGGTTCCTTGACGGACTGAGCAAGGAAGCGTGAGAGCGCTGATCTAAAAATAGCAGCTGGTGCCACAAGGGCGGGGCCGATTGGGCGCCATGGCAACCGTGACACATAGACCCAACGAGGAGGAATTATTTAAGCTAATCTAGCTGTAGCTCTTTAGCTCATCCTTCATCCTCAAAAACTGACCCCGAACTCCTCGTATTAGTGTAATACATCTTAACCCTTTGATTACCATGGGGGCGCCGACGCCCCCATATGACAAGTGTTCAATGGCCAAGGGATCAATGCTGGAGAGCTATCCAATATTTTCATTCGATACTCAGTTTGTCGTATCCCTGTGGTATTTTTCTAGTATTACTGGAGTAATATTTTTATAGTTTTTAAGTCCTGGTATAAACTGTTCAAGACCGGGTGGAAAGATCAGTCGGCCTGGAGAGGCATGGGTGCCACCCGGCTGTACCATCTGATGTTCAGGGTTAGTGAGCGCATCCCCGGAGTGTCTTTCGGCAACTACTACCTGACTGACCTGGAGGATGCTGACGACACCATGCTCAGCACTGAGAGACGCTCTGGGCATTTACAGCGAAGAGGCAGCGCGGCTTGGCCTCCAACGGAGTTGGACGAAAACCAAGTTCATGTATGTCGGTGATGGACCAGATCCACCTCCCATCCAAATTGGTAGCGACATTGTAGAGCCTGTCAAGAGCTTTGTGTATCTGGGGTCCATGGTGACAGACAATGGGGACCTAAAACCAGAGATTCTCTGCAGAAGAGCCCTAGCAGCATCTGCTCTGGAAACCACTCTGGCGGCACCAGACCATCGCACGCAAGACGAAGCTCCGCATTTACAACCTCGCCGTACTCTATCCTGCTCAGAAACATGGCCCCTGAACGACACCCTGGCCACATGGATTGACGGTTTTGATAGCAGGGCTCTGAGAACCATCGAGAACATCAGGTGGGCCCAGCGAGTCTCCAATGAAGAGCTCAGAGCCCGCACGTGCCAGCCCCGAGCATCTTCCTTGGTCACACAACGCCGCACCCGCTGGTTTGGCCATGTCCTTCGTCTACCACCAGACCATCCGACACGAGCCATTCTCCAGTTTGACCCAAAGGCCGCAGGCTGGAGACGACCACGAGGGAAACCCCGCACTCGATGGCTCGACGTCGTTGCGGGCGACCTCCAACAACACTGAGTTGCTGTAGAGGATGCAGAACAGCTGGCACAAGACCGCCAGCATTGGAAAAACCTGGTTCATCTGGTCGGCTCAACGCACAGGGACAGGACCCCCCGACCTTCGCAGGAGCAATAATCAATCAATCAATCATACCGGGATTTCTGACTTTTTCATAGACAAACTAGCAAAAAAAACCTCCAGGCAGCCTGTAGGGTTAATGCAGATCCAAAAACACTCTTGATCCTGATCTGCTTCTCCTGGGATTCACCTATAGTATCTCCGTGTGTCAGCAAGTATGCGGTGGCGGTGTTTAAACCCCAACACGGCGTCTGTTGATGTAAAGGAGACTATCTGAGCAGCTGCTGCATGAGACACAACACTCTTGATCCTGATCTGCTTCTCCTGGGATTCACCTATAGTATATCCGTGTGTCAACCAGGATGCGGTGGCGGTGTTTAAACCCCAACACGGCGTCTGTTGACGTAAGGGAAATGAGCTGAGCAGCTGCTGCATGAGACACGGGCCGGATGATGGATGAGAGGCTCACTAAGAGGTTTCAATCAACCTGTCATCTGCAGAAGAAGGCCCGATCTGGCGGCTGATACGTGCACATTTTGTGTCCCGAGTGTGTGTCCTGACTCACGCAGCTGCCTTGCCGGTAGAGGTGCACCCGTTACTGAATAGGAACTGGGGAATTAGTCGCCGTTACTTCATTTAAACATTAATTCAGTTACTCTCCAGGTTTACAGTTCACAGAACCCCTAACTGCTTGGGTCATCGAGGCACCAGAGAAGACGAGACTCTGGACAGCTTTCTCCACTGATGACTGTCCTTGGCCTGTTCCTGGGTCCTGGCAGTGTTGGCACCAGTCCATTCCTCAATGTTGTCAGCCCAGTTCTTTTGAAGTCTTCCTCTCCTCCTCCCAACTCAGACTGTGCCCTGGAGAAGGATCTACACCAGCCCTGATGATCTGGTGATGTAACCATACCACTGGAATGGTCCTGTGCACCGTTTGTCACATGGGCTATGTAGCAGATGACTAGAAGTTCCTGTAGCATGGCATCTCCATGGCCTGGATTTTCTTTCCCAGTTTGGCTTTGAGAGTCTGATCTTTGATTTCACTGCTATGTTCTTGTCCCTCCAGGTAGCAAGTGAGGCTATGGTTTGAGCTATCATGGCTATGATTTCTGGTTTTGACCATCTCCTGGTACGGCAGCTTCAAGATGCAGGGTGACCCAAAAAGACGCGTACCCATATTTTATTCGATAAAAAATCCATTTTTTAACGAATGTCTTTTGTGTTGCAGGATGTGAAAGGTGAACCTATGGATGATCATTTGCAGCTATAGTCTCCCTGAAATTGTCTTGGACAAATCAGCAGAAGATATTCTCCCTGGAGACCAATTTTCGACAAAATTCGACATTAAACAAAAATAAACATTTCATACAATAATATGCTCCATAAAGATAAATAAAGTTGAGTTTAACTTACTTTTGGAAGATGGGCTTTAAGAGTTAGGCGACTTCCCCCTCCGTGGTAAAAAGCGGCCGAAAAAAAGCGTTCACCATTTTCTCAACCGCATTAACTTTCTTATTACACTTTCATTTCAAAAGAAACGGCTCGCCTTTTCTTTACACTTCACACCGACCATATTGAATGGTTGCACGACATACTAAACAATAAAAATGACAAGGTTCTTAGCGCGCTAGAGATACAGTGCAGTGTGTTTACACACGAACTAGGAAGAGGAAGCGAACTTCTTCTTCGGGGTGGACGCTGGCTAAAAGTTTCTTTGGTGTTGTTGAAACTTTTTACAAAGGATGTGCCGATTACTGAAAGTAACTATTTAGTTACAAACTACCTATTACTAGTTTGAGTTTTTCCTTGCCCTCATGTTGGTTCCAGATCAGGGGATAGTGTAATAATAGTCTGAAAAATAGTCTGTGTAATAACCTGTGCAGCCTTTTGAGACTCTTTGTGATTATGGGCTATACAAATAAAATGACTTTATTAGTTATTTTTAGTTATTATTATTAGTTTTAATTATTAGTTATTAACTATCTATACTCACATGGAAGTTGACTCCCTGGAACGGCTTTAAAAACATCCACATAATAAAACAGAAGACAACAACCTATGAAACCCTAAGCTGAGAAACTCCATATCCATTTTGCCTCTGGGCTTCAAACCACCCCAAGATATCCTTTTCTATTTCTGCCCAGTGTACAAGATGTTTTTTTTCTCCAGGCATGATGTATCGCAAGTACAGTTTTTAAAAAATGACCAATTTTCAGCACTATTACAGTAACATTTGCCCCTTCCATTTCCTGTACTGGCCACGCCCCCTTACCCTGACACCGCCTACTATTTGCTACTAGTGACACACAAGCAAATATGCACGTATAAGCTTCATGAATGCTTCATGAATAAAAGCATGAGTAGGTACAATATGTCTATAGCACAGGTGTCAAACAGGTGGCTTGCGGGCCAGACAGGCCCGCTAAGGGATTGAATCCCGCCCGCGAGACAACACTCAGAGAAGTGCAAGAGAAAAACAAGCTGCTGGTTGAAATATGTCAATTTGATGTTGCCAAAGCCAGGTGCCTCGAACAAAGACACTGTACTTGTCTCTTTTTCTTTTTTTCTCTCTCTCTCTCTTTTTTCCACCCCTTTTCTCCCACTCTCAGTCTCTCTCTCTCTTCCACCCCTTTTCTCCCACTCTGTCTCTTTCACTCTCCTTGTCTCTCTTTTTCTCTTCCTTTGTTTCTCTTTATCTCTTTCTCTCCCTGTGTCTTTTAACCTCTTTTGCTCTAACTTCCTTTTCTCTCTTTTCTCTTTCTCTCTTCATACCCTTCGCGCTTTTCTCTCCTTCTGTCTTTCTATTTCTCTTTGGATTTCTTTCTTCTTTCCCCTTTCCTTTCCCCCTCTCTCATGACTTTTTATCTTTTGTTTCTCATGCTCTCTCCATCTTTCGTTTTCTTTCTTTGTCCCGCCCTCTCTCCTTCTCTTTTTCTTTCTTTCTTTCTTTTCCACCCCTTTTCCCCCACTCTGTGTTTCTCTTCTTCTCATCCTTTGTTGCTCTTTATCGCTTTCTCGCTCTGTGTCTTTTAACCTCTTTTGCTCTAACTTCTTTTTCTCTCTTTCTCTCTTCCTACCGTTCGCGCTTTTCTTTTCTCTTTTCTCTCCTTCTGTCTTCCCATTTCTCTTTGGATTTCTTTCTTCCTCTCCCTTTCCCCCTCTCTCACGACTTTTTATCTTTTGTTTCTCACGCTCTGTCCCTCTCTCTTTTTCTTTCTTTGTCCCACCCTCTCTCCTTTTCCCTCCCTCTTTCTCTTATTTCTTTGTTTTTTTTTCTTTCCCTTTAATCTACTAGTCCGGCCCCCGACAGAATGTTTGTTCTATCGTGTGGCCCCCGAGCTAAAATGAGTTGGACACCCCTGGTCTATAGGTTAGGTAGAATATCTACATGAGGAGAAAACCAGCTTACTTTTACTGTATTCAGTTGTAGGTAAATATAAACACCCTTCAGGAAATATTTTTACTAGTTTATCGGATGAACTATTTAATGGATGTCAGGTTAACAAAAGGAGAAGCTTTCCGGGTCCGTTTTCGAATGACTTTTGGTCCCTTGACAAATTCCTAAACCGTTATTCCGATTTGGATGTTGAAAGTGAACTTTAAGCCCATACGAATGATATAATAGTGAAAAATACAAAAGAGATGACACGTCGCCCTCTAGCGGACAAAAATGAGCGTTGCAGTCTTCGGGGTGAAACGATAAATGAATTGGAATCAAGTCTTAGTGCCCAAGTCTTCACGGGGCCCTAAGCAAAATTGGATTTGGGGCCCCTTATGACTTGATCATACCTCCTGGAACTCCTTCCATGTCCATATTTGGAGTCCTGGGCCGCATTGGGTCCAAAATTTTGGGCCGATTTGGAAAAAGGTCCAATTTTTAAACCTTTAATTTAAAGAACTAGATCAGGGGTGTCAAACTCATTTGAACTCGGGGGCCGCACGGTAGAACAAACATTCTCTCGGGGGCCGGATGAGTAGATTAAATAGAAAGAAAAAGGGATAAAAAAATAAGAGAAAGAGGGAGGGAAAAGGAGATAGGGTGGCACAAAGAAAGAAAAAGAGAGGGAGAGCGCGTGAGAAACAAAAGATAAAAAGTCGTGAAAGAGGGGGAAAAGAAAGGAAGAAAGAATCCAAAGAGAAATAGAAAGACAGAAGGAGAGAAAAGAGAAAAGAAAGCGCAAAGGGTAGGAAGAGAGAAAGAGAAAAGAGAGAAAAGGAAAAAAGGAAGTAAGAGCAAAAGAGGTTAAAAGACACAGAGAGAGAAAGAGACAAAGAGCAACAAAGGAAGAGAAAAAGAGAGACACAGAAAGTGAAAGAGACAGAGTGGGAGAAAAGGGGTGGAAAAGAGAAAAAAGAAAGAAAGAAAGAAGGAAAGAAAGAAAGACATAGAGTAAGAAGGAAAGATAGAAAGACAGAAACAAAAAAAGAAAGAAAGAAAGCAAGAAGGAAAGAAAGAACGACAGAAACAAAGAAAGACAGAAAGACAGAAACAAAAAAGAAAAAAGAGAGAAAGAAAGAGAAACAAAGAAAGAAAGAAAGAGAGAGAAAAGAGAGAGAGAGAAATAAATACAAGTACAGTGTCTTTGTGAGAGGCACCTGGCTTTGGCAACATCAAGTTGACATATTTCAACCTGCAGCTTGTTTTCCTCTTGCGCTTCTCTGAGTGTTGTCTCGCGGGCCGGATTCAATCCCTTAGCGGGCCTGATCTGGCCCACGGGCCGCATGTTTGACACCTGTGAACTAGATGAAGAAAAACAATGGGAAAGTAAAGCCACCAGAGAGCAGCGTCGGCGTTATTTTTCAAGCAGACTTGTTGTGAAACATGGCAACAATTCCAAGCATTGACAAGCACTTTCAGACCCTTGACAACACAACATTAAAATTCAAGCATTTTCACTAACCGCACCCTCCGTCTCTTATATATTTTGTCACATATGTTGCCACCCTTTCGTGCTAGTTTTTAATCATACATCCCACAATGCATTGCGGTCCATTTCCCCCAATTATGAACTGCTATTTAATTGATAAATTCTCTCTTTATTCTTTCTTCCTCTATCTTTCTCTCTTTCTCACATTATTTCTCTCTTTCTTGCTCTCTTTCACTCCTTTATCTTTCTTTTTCTTTCTCCTTTGTTTCACGTGCCAAAAATCATAAAAATGACAGTGTCGTGTATTTTAATATAAAAACAAAAGAATATATTATGCACAGTGGTTAGGAAGTCATGCAACATACGTGTAACATGTTTTAAGAGTGGCAATGTCATACCTTGCACGCAAGTCTTCTGAAAAAAAAATAAGGATTTGTTTTTTGGGTCCCGACAAGGAATACTGAAAAAGTTAGCGTCAAAACAAAGTGTTAAAAAAAAAAGAAAGCATTGTTGTTTTTGTTGTCTACTTCTTCGAAGGCGGCGAGTGACAAAGGTCAAACCTAGAACAAAAATAGAAAGCGAAATGTGGGACAAACACGCAAAGGGGAACCGATACGTTTAAACCACTGAGAAAGACGTGGAGAGTGAGAGAGTGGTAAGAGAAAGAGACAGAAAGAGAAAAAATGAGAAAGGGCTTTGTTCACTTGACTAGATCGAGAAAGAGAGAGAATGAGAGAGCAGGAAAGAAAGAGAAAGAAAGAGAGGAGGAAAGTGAGAGAAAAGAGAGAAAGAGGTAAATCGAGGGAAAAAGAGAAAGAGAGAAGAAAGTGTGAAAAGAGAGAAAGCAAGAGACAAAGAGGGATTAACAAAGAGAAAAAAGAGAAAAAATGTGAGGAGAGAAAGAAAGAAAGACTGCAGGGAAGAAAGAAAGAGAGAGAGAGAAAAGAGACACAGAAGAGAGAGAGAGAGAAAATAATAGAGGTAAGGAGAAAGAGAGAAGAATGTGTGAAAAGAGAGAAAGGAAAAAAACAGAGAGGGAGAAAGAAAGAGAAGGAGAGGAATAAAGAAAGTAAGAAAGAGAAAAGAGAGAGAAAGAGAGGTAAATCGAGGGAAAAGAATAGAAGAAAAAGAGAAAGAAAAGATGAGTGACACAGAGTAAGAAAGAGGAAAGAGAGCAAGAAAAAGAAATAATGTGAGAGAGAAGGGGAGACTGAGAGGAAGAAAATGAAAAAGAGAACAGGAGGGAGAAAAAAAAAAGAAAAAAAAAGAGATTGAGAGGGAAATATAGGAAAAAAATGACAAAAAAAAAGGAAAAACTGACACGGAGCAAGAAATAGAGAAATCGTGTGACAGAGAAAGAGAGTGAAAGAGACAGAGAAAGAAAAAGGAAAACTGAGAGGAAGAGAGAAAATGAGGGACAGACGGAGTAAAGAGAGAGAAGAAAAAAAAGAGAGCGAGAGAAAGATAGCAGAAAAGGTGAAACAAAAGAAAGAAAAAAGAAAGAAAAAAGTGACAAAGAGAAAGAAAGAGAAAAATTATGAGTGAGAAAAAAGGCAAAGATAAAGAAAGGGAGGCTGAGAGGAAGGAAGAAAATAAGAGAGATAGGGAGAGACATACTAGAAAAGAGAGAAAGATAGAAGAGAAAGAGGGAAGAAAAAAGAGAGAAAGAGGAAAATGAGAGAGAGTGACAAAGAGACAGAGAGAGAAAAACAGAAGGACAGAAAGGAAGAAGGAGAGAAACAAATCAAGAGACAAAAGACAGACAAAAGAAAAGAGAAAAAGAGACCTTTAACCATAAGGACTTGCTTCCATACATTGTGGCACGTCCAAAAACAGAAATGAAAACAATTGATTATTTAACAAGACACACTAACAAAGAGTAGCATAGACAAAATTGCACGTTGGGCTAAAATAACACTTAGAAAAGGCTATACAACATTTTACATGAGCTGAGATTTTTTTTTTGTGCCTGATTTCAAAAAAGTCCCTTGCTTTTCTTCAGGTTTTTCTGCTTCCAGTTTGGCAAAGCGTTGAACTCCACCCGACTCATCTCCAGAAGTTTCTAAAAAAATGAAGAAAACCCCCCAAGAGATAAATGTTATACCGTAATTCACGAACTACGAGGGGCATCTGAAAAAAACGGTGCACCATACAATGAAATGACATACATAAGACATTGCCATACAAACTCATGCCAGCTACCGTTAATCATAAGGGAAAAAGATATGCAATGAAACAGCGGTGTCTGCGTCATTTTTAAGCAGACTCGATGAGAAACATGGCAACAGCTTCAAGCATTTCCAAGCACCCGTAGCAACCCCGCTTTTACCTTAAAGTCCTGGTCTGACAGATAATCCTCGAGACGAAGAGGGTCCACTCCGTCCGGTAGGGGAGTCTTGGTGAGCTCCTCGATGGAATATTGAAGCTTACTGAGTTTGGAAAGCACCTCCTTCACTAAGGACACTTTGTTTTTGGAGACATCCGTCTTTGCGGGAACGAAAAACAAACAAAAACAGACAAAAAAAGATGAAGCGCGGTATTTTCAAGTCAATGTCGGCACGAGATTGAGCAAATAAGGCAAGAGAGCAGTAGGAGGGCGGATGGGGTGAATGAAGCAGATGTTTTTTTTTTTTTAAGTTTCAGTTTTTTTAGGGAAGCGGCTTTTTCGGCTCGGCTCACGCAAAAGAGCCGACTCTTTCGGCCGCTAAGCGGCTTTTCAGGTTGTTTTTGTTGCTTTCATCCATGTATTACCAATTATGATGTAACATTATAGACACAATGGGTTAAAACAAGGGAAATAAAGAAAAAAAGAAGAAAAAAATGAAACAGGAAACCAACGAAAAAATGAAAGGGATAAAAAAAGAAGAAAATGAGAAAAAGATAAAAACAGGAAAGAAAGTGAAAAAATAAAAAAGGAAACTAATGAACAAAAGAAAATGGCGAGATAAAAGAAACAAAAGATATAAAAAAATTAAAGAATCAAGAGAAGAAAAAAAACAGGAAAAAGACACGTTTTTGGGGGCCTCTTGGTCGCTCTTGTGTTACATTCATCCATAAATTACCAATTATGATGAAACATTATAGACAAAATGGCTTAAAACTAGAGAAATAAAAGAAAAAAAAGAAAAAAATGAAACAGGAAACCAACGAAAAAAATTAAAGGGATAAAAAAAGAAGAAAATGAGAAAAAGATAAAAACAGGGAAGCAAGTGAAAAAAACAAAAAAGGAAACGAAAGAACAAAATAAAATGGCGAGATAAAAGAAAAAAAAATAAAGAGGGGAAAAAAAACAGGAAAAAGACACATTTTTGTGGGGCCTCTTGGTCGCTCTTGTGTTAAATTCATCCATATATTATCAATTATGATGTAACATTATAGACAAAATGGCTTTAAACAAGAGAAATAAAAAAAAAAAAGAAGAAAAAAATGGGAAACAGGAAACCAACGAAAAAATGAAAAGGATAAAAAAGAAGAAAATGAGAAAAAAGATGAAAACGGGGAAGAAAGTGAAAAAATAAAAAAAGGAAAGTAAAGAACAAAAGAAAATGGCGAGATACAAGAAACAATCAATGGAAAAAATTGAAAGAATAAAGAGAAGGAAAAAAAAACGTTTTTGCGGGCCTCTTGGTCGCTCGTGTTAAATTCATCCATATACTATCAATCATGATGAAACATTGTAGACAAAATGGCTTAAAACTAGAGAAAAAAAAGAAAAAAAAAGAAAAAAAAGAAACAGGAAACCAACGAAAAAATGAAAGATAAAAAAAAAGAAGAAAATGAGAAAAAGATAAAAACAGGGAAGAAAGTGAAAAAATAAAAAAGGAAACTAAAGAACAAAAGAAAATGGCGAGATAAAAGAAACAAAAGATGAAAAAAAGAAGAAAGAGAAGAAAAAAAACTGGAAAAAGACACGTTTTTGCGGGCCTTTTGATATCTCATGTGTTAAATTCATCCATATACTATCAATCATGATGAAACATTGTGGACAAAATGGCTTAAAACTAGAGAAATAAAGGAAAAAAAAAGAAGAAAACAATAAAACAGGAAACCAACGAAGAAAATGAAAAAGATTAAAATAAAGAAGAAAATGAGAAAAATAAAAACAGGGAAGAAAGTAAAAAAACAAAAAAGGGAAACTAAAGAACAAAAGAAAATGGCGAGATAAAAGAAACAAAAGAAGAAAAAAAAGGAGGAAAAAAAAACCCAGAAAAACGACACATTTTTGTGGGCCTCTTGGTCGCTCTTTTGTTACATTCATATAATTTCCATGTATATCAAGTCAATATTGTTGCTTTCACGAAAAAGTTCCGTTTTTTGACTTAATAAATCTCCAAAACTCTTCGTATTATGTAACAAAATAATTTGATTTCTTTTTTAGTGTATCCTACTACTTTTATTCACATTTTACACAAGGGTTGCTAAAAAATTCTTTGGGATTTTGATGTAAATGACAAAGACAATCTCGAAACGACAATAAGGGGCTACTATGTTATAACAATATTATAAGCAGGGTGTAATTACTATTGAAGAATTTTATACATTTTACTATAAAGGATTTAATACAAGTTACATATATTGAATGCAATGAGGATTTTTCACAGAGAAGGCTTAAGTTCAATGACAGGCCACGCCGTTCCGAATGTTTCGTTTAGTTCTATTGATAACTAATTTCTTTATTAATTTCTTTTGGCCGAGTCATACCTAATTGGTAAAATGGCGGCGCCCTCTGTTGGCTGCGGCTGCATCGGCTCGCTACAACGGGTCAGGTGTATCGACATTTCGTTCTGTGTACATTGTTACAAAGAATGACAATACAAAGGAAATTATTATTATTATTATTTTATTTCTTTTTAACTTCTTTTGCTCCAACTTCCTTTTCTCTTCTCTTCTCTTTCTCTCTTCCTACCTTTCGCGCTTTCTTTTCTCTTTTCTCTCCTTCTGTCTTTCTATTTCTCTTTGGATTTCTTTCTTCCTCTCCCGTTCTTTCCCCCCTCTCTCATGACTTTTTATCTTTTGCTTCTCACGCTCTCTCTCTCTCTCTTTTTTTTTTCTTTGTCCTGCCCTCTCTCTATTTTCCCTCCTTCTTTCTCTTATTTCTTTAAATCTATTTTTCTTCCTCTTTCATCTTATAGTCCGGCCTCCGACAGAATGTTTGTTCTATTGTGTGGGGAGTCCCTGGCCCGCCCATGGGAGGAGCCGGGGCGCCGGCTTGCGGAAAAAAGGCGTGGGTTGGGAGAAGATCGGGAGAGAACGAGAGAGAGGCTGGACGAAGACTAATTCGGCTAATTCGATGGAGTTCACTTAGTTAAATACTTTAAGAAATTATGTTTGGTTAATGGAGTCAGATAACTAATTTGAACAATTTGGTGAACGGTACAATTTCCTCACCTTGGAAGCAACACTAGGGTCCTTTTTCCAGTAAGGGAAGATGTTGGTAAACGTGAGTGGCTCATAGCCAGCTATAACCAGATAGGCCTGAGGGGGGCGCCGAGAGCTCTTTTCTGGAAGTACAGGAGAAACGACGTTAAGTTTGATCATCCTTGCATTGATGTGTTTAATCTCCTTGGGCTGGTTTGAAATAGGGATTTTTCCACTACCTCTTGAATTTATTTAGTCACAGCAAGCCCTCCAAGTATCAAAGTGATGGTTAGCCATTTTTGGACTGTGCACATGTGAATCAAACACATTTGTTCTACACATTTGTGCGCATAATATTGTGTTAAAATCCTCAATGGAACTTCTCAGCTTCAATACTTGTTTTACCCATCTCTGTACCTCATTTGTGCCCGGAATATTCTGTAATAAAAACCTCAATGAACTGCTCAGCTCCAGCGCTTGTTATACCAATCTTTGTACCTCCTTTGTGCCCGGAATGTTCTGGAAGAAAAACCTCAATAAACTGCTTGCTATACCCTTCTTTGTACCTCATTTGTGCCCAGAATATTCTGTAATAAAAACCTCAAGAGAACTGTTGAGCCCCAGCGCTCGTTTTACCCTTCTCTGTACCTCATTTCTGCCCGGAATATTCTGTAATAAAAACGTTGTATTCTGTGTTAAAAGCCTTAACAGAACTGCTTAGCTCCAGTCATTGTTTTACTTGTCTCTGTACCTCATTTGTGCCCAGAATATTCTGTAATAAAAACCTCAATGAACTGCTCAGCTCCAGCGCTTGTTATACCCATCCCTGTACCTCATTTGTGCCCAGAATATTCTGTAACAAAAACCCTAATGAACTGCTCAGCTCCAGCGCTTGTTATACCCATCCCTGTACCTCATTTGTGCCCAGAATATTCTGTAACAAAAACCCTAATGAACTGCTCAGCTCCAGCGCTTGTTATACCCATCTCTGTTCCTCATTTGTGCCCGGAATATTCTGTAATAAAAACGTCCACGGAGCTGCCCAGCTCCAGCGCTTGTTATACCCATCCCTTTACCTCATTTGTGCTCGGAATATTCTGTAACAAAAACCTCAATGACCTGCTCAGCTACAGCGCTTGTTATACCCATCTCTGTACCTTATTTGTGCCCAGAATATTCTGTAACAAAAACCTCAATGAACTGCTTGTTATACCCATCTCTGTACCTCATTTGTGCCCGGAATATTCTGTAACAAAAACCTCAATGAACTGCTCAGCTACAGCGCTTCTTATACCCATCTCTGTACGTTATTTGTGCCCAGAATATTCTGTAACAAAAACCTCAATGAACTGCTTAGCTCCAGCGCTTGTTATACCCTTTTCTGTACCTCATTTGTGCCCGGAATATTCTGTAACAAAAACCTCAATGAACTGCTTGTTATACCCATCTCTGTACCTCATTTGTGCCCGGAATATTCTGTAATAAAAACGTCCACGAACTGCTCAGTTTCATAACCCGGATGTTCAACGCAGAGGAAGAAAACTCATCCCTCTTCAGTCCACATACTGGTTTTAAAAAAGTGCTATTGTAGTAAAACAAAAACACAGACCTTTGCAGTACTGCAGCGCCGTTTCCATGGCGCATTTCCTCTCGTTGTCCCATCTCATTTTTGCCGAGCCGGTGCACTGCTCCTCGTCCGGCTGCCAGCCCTGCCACAGGTACACCTCCATGCGGTTGTCCAGCAGGAAGAGAGCTGGAACAGGAATGGGCGGGGTCAGCAAAAGCGAAGCGCTTAGGGGAGGGTTCAGGTAGAGTCTAGGTCGGTCTCACCGGGCTGTTGCGCCGAGTACAGGTTCTCCTGCAGGAAAGGCATGGCCATGACACCCTCCGGCACCCTGGCGGGGTAGAATTTCTCCTCCCCTTCGAACACTCCCGAGCTGGCGCTCAGCCAAAACAGCCGGGGGGTGTAATTGTACTTGCCGGGATCTGAACAGTGCAAAAAAGGTACTCAATTGTGGCCTGAGAGCGTAACATGTCCCAGCATCTGGAAAGAAACGGGTCGCCTATGGTACCCAGCGCCACTTAGCGCTATTATTTCAGTGTTCTGGTTTGCCCGCGTCCCTGCGTCCTAGACGCATCATTTTTGCTGAGGACGCAACGTTTTTGACACAAAATTATCATTATTACCCGATTACTTTTACTTTTAACAAAGATTTACCGCAGTCCTAACTTTTTATCAGGCAGATCCGCCTTTGTTGTTTTGGTCTCGCGGTTCGAGTTTTCGTCCGCACGCCGATCTCGGCCAACGAGATCTCGTTGCTTCAAGATTTAGTCATTGTTGTGGTGCTTGTCATTGATTTAAGGTGAAAATCAAAACAAAATTTCTTCAGTGTCAGTAATAAGTCGAAACATAATGCATAACGTGATAGCAACGGCAATGATTCCGGCACGAAAAAACGGCGGAAAAATTCTTCGGAAGATCGCAAAGGCAAGGAAGACACGCGTGTTGAAGCGAACGATTCGACGAAAGAAAATAAACAAAAGAATACTCCTAGCAAGAAAAGGACTTTTCTGCCAAAATGGACTCAATTATATTCCTGGTGACGCTATGAGGAGGATGATAAGGGAGGCTACATGTTCTGTGATGCGTGTGCCCACTGTGACAAAAAAACTGGATTGCATAAATCATTTCACAATACGAACTTTCAAAAGAGCACATTGGATCGGCACAACGACAATGAAAACCACAAATTACCAATGGAAATTCCGTTGCTGCAGGAAGAGAGAGGCAAGTATGAACGGATCAAAAAGAAGACTGTTATTATTAATATCGTTGTTATTATCATTGGTGTATTTAATAGGGAAGATGAAGGGGTACGGAATATAAGCATTTGCTTCTTACTACCCCTTTTTGAACATGTTATGTAACATTATTTTGTTGTTGAGTTATTGTTTTTGTCCTGTTTTTATTTTAATGTTCGAATCAAGTTTTCATTCATTCATTCATGTATGTAGAAAATGGATTTTCATTTAAAAATGTCCTGGGTGTGGCTTATAATCAGGTGCCGTTTATACTCCGAATTTTACAGTACATTTATTCTACATGCAAATTACATTTAATTCCATTTATACGTTACATGAAGCCCTTTGAAGGATTTTATACATTTTACTATAAAAGATTTTATACGATTAAATACAAGTTACATTTATCGAGTGCAATGAAGATTTTCACTGAGTGGGCTTCAGGTCGAGCTGTTCCAAATTTGGAATGTTTTGGCTGGGGAATTTAGATAACAGGACTCTGACGGGGGGACGGCAGGCGATGTTTGGAGAAAAAGGCCCTGATGATGAAGAAACGCTCTCCTGTTTTGAGTTTCTCCAGTTATTGAGGCGAGGGGGTGGACCCCACGTGGGGGATTTCATTGGCACGCCCGTAGGAGGAGCCGCCACACCAGCTTGCGGAAAAAAACAGCTTGCGGAGACTCGAGCGACATTAATTTGGCTAATTCGGCCATATAGTCGATGGCGTTCACTTAGTTAAATACTTTAAGAAATTAAATCTGCCCCCGTGTGGAAATGCCGGTCTCCTGTTCATTTTTCCATCAAAAAACGAGCGCGCATTGTTAGGTAAATCCAGGTTGTGTTTAGTTAATGGAGTCAGATAACTAATTCGAACAATTTGGTAAACGGTACATTTTAATATTTAATTCCTAACACCTTTAAAGACAACCATTATGCCGACGAGTCCGACACCCCGGATGTATGCCATCGAATCAGTTTGTCAAATCTCTCAATAAAAACTGTTATGTAACCTTGAAGCATGCAGTCGTACGACTTCCTGTCCTGCAAGCCGAGAACCTTCTTAAATTCCGCCGGCTCGCTCCCCTCCTCCATCTCCTCGATTCGGACCCGGCTGCCGGTGCTCAGGCCGGACTCGGACGGGCACCTTGAAAGCAGCGAGAACCCGTAAGTGACCCATCTCCGGATCGCAAGTCCTGACTATTTGTTCCCGCTTACCCTTGGCTGAGTCGCTCCACGGCCCTTTTGGCGACCTGCCTGGCGCCGGCGTGACTTTTGCAGCCGTGCCACACGAAAATTCGGGCGTCGCCGGCGTGGAGGAGCACCAAGATGCCTCGTGAGCGCAGACTGGCGGCCGTGCAGTCTACTTCCAAAAGCATGGCTTCGACTTCAGCCTCGCCGCGGACGCAGTACATCTTCCAACCTCCTGGGGGCAGTGAAAATAATTACAATTAATAAATGAATGCAATTATCGTGTTAATCGAAATGTAGTGATGCCATTTCATTTTGTATTCATGAGATTCTAAGTCATCGAGAGCGTAGGAATTCATACGTTTAGGGTTTCATTCATAGATTTTAGTTCGGCTTTTAACATTATCATTCCTTCTAAATTGCATTTTAAACTTCTTCATGACCTCAATTTTCCCGTTTTATTATCAAATTGGATTTTAGATTTCCTTCTCAATAGAGAACAGTCCGTTCGCATTGGTGAGAAAGATTAATGTACTATGGTCCTCAACACTGGTACGTCTGAGGGCTGTCCATTGTCTCTAACTTTGTTTTCCCTATTCACGCATGATTGTCAACCCAATTCTGACCATTCACTATTCGCTAAATAGGCAGACGACACCACGGTTACTGGCTTTATTTCACATGGCGACAAAACTGAATACCGAGCAGAAATTGATTCACTTTCCACCTGGTGTCATGAGAGTAATCTGGTATTGAATGTAGGTAAAACTAAGGAGATGATAATAGATTTCCGTACTAAGCCTCCCTCGCATGTGCCACTGTCAATTAATGGTAGTGAGGTGGAACTGGTCCATTCATTCAAGTTCCTGGGTACTTACTTGTCAGCTGACCTCACATGGACTGTCAATGCTATTGATATTCTAAAGTCAGCCAGACAAAGGCTCTACTTCCTTCGTCAACTCAAATCATTCAGAATTCGTCAACCCATTCTAATAAATTTTTATCGTGCTATCATTGAATCCGTTTTAACTAGGTCAATCAGAGTTTGGTTTGGTCACGTCAATCAAAAAGAATTGTCGAAGATGGAATCAGTAGTGAGGACGGCAGAGGAAATAATAGGTTATGGCCTCCCGTCCCTGCTAAGTATCTACATTGAATGAACGAAAAAACGGATACTAAAAATTAAAGACGATCCCAGTCACCCTGCTCGCAGGTACTTTGATTACCTGCCGTCAGGTCACCGTCTTCGCTCCATTGTGAGCAAGACTACAGGTCTTAAAGAGAGATTTTACCCTTCTGCTATTCGTATGTTCAACGGGAATTGATTTGATAAATACAATACAATACAAGAGCTTCTGCTACAACTTTTTTGGGGTGCCTTTTACCTGAATTTTTGTTTGCCGTGTCCCGACTTCCCTTGTGGATGATCAAACCACCTTGGAATAGTTGAAGGAAGCAGGGCGGCTCCTTCCCTTGACTCACCAGGACCTGCCATCAAGTATGTTGCAATTACTAAAGTGCTTCACGTGGAAATATTTGTTCTGCTGTTCATTTTGGTGTATTTATATTTCAGTACTCGGTGGGTTTGGACACACGGAGAGGATGGATGAGGAGCGACTGTTGAAGAGGATCTACAGAGCAGAAGTAAATGGAAGGAGACCAAGAGGAAGGCCGCGTTTGACGTGGATGGATGGTGTTATGAGTGCACTGCAGGAAACAGGTCTAAATATATTGGAAGCTAGAGCTCTGGTTGGTGGTAGGAAGGAGTGGAGAGGTGTTGTGAAAGGATAGTGGGATGTTTGGAAGGGGATGGGCAGGTCACCCGTATAATGCAGCAGGGGTAAACCAGCGAAAGCTGTCGGGCCCTGCTGTTGAACAAAAGAATGTGTTGTGTCACCCTGACCCGAGTGACATGGTCGCTTTCTTGTGTCCCGTTTCATTTGTGTTTTTTGCTCCTTTTTCACTTTTTATTTTCTTTTTTGTATGCGTTTGTCTTGCTGTCGGTCATCCCTCTCGAGGGATATGACCAGGGTAGATAGATAGATAGTTATAGTCTGACAAGCCTACATCGCATGTAAGCCGATCCCCTAAAACTGCTTTAAAGAAGCCAATACTAAAAGAAATATGCACCAACAATATGAATGAAACGTATATATTGAAGGATTTTTTTACTTCATTTATTTGACTATAAAGGATTTAATATCTTAAAAATTACATTTGTTGAATGCAGTGGGGATTTTTCACAGGGAAGACTTGGGGTCATTTAAGCCTAGACAAGAATGATGTTTACAGAAAAACAACAAGAACGGGGACAAGTGCTGACGCGGGAAAAGGAGACATTGTTTGGCTTATAAGCTTTCTTGTTGCGAGTCCTTTAGACATGGCAGCGCCTTTCGGCGAGGAGGAGGTGAAGCTGGCACCTGACCCGTCCCAGGGGAGGAGTCAGCAGGCCCATGGGAGGAGTCAGCACGCCCATGGGGGGGGTGGCAGACGCCCAGACATGTGAAAAGACGGAAGACGGAAGAAGAGAGAAGAGAGATGGGAGATCGTGAGAGGGGGAGGGAGGCTCGACGAAGACTAATTAGACAAATTCGACAATAATTCGGCTAAATTCGATGGAATTCACTTAGTTAAATACTTTAAGAAAATAAATCTGCCCCCATGTGGAAAAGCCTGTCTCTTGTCAATATTTTTCCCTAAATGAAGAAACGAGCATGCTTTGTTAGGAAAATGAAGTTTGTGTTTGGTTAATGGAGTCAGATAACTAATTCGAACAATTTGGCAAACGCTTCAATTGTAATATAGTTTTTTCCCTAACAATAGAAAAAACAACATGTAAGTAATAATGATTAATATACTGGTAATATGATGAAAAGAACCGAACCATTTAACCCTTATGTTTTATTAGGGTCTCCAGGAACGGTTTTAAGATTATAAAGCGTAATAACTATGCCAAAGAAAATACAAAGGAGATATATGGTTATGGATGCATGCGTTTCATAGGATGTTGTATTAACTACATTGAGCGAAACTTTTCTTTTTTGGTAGTCAGGACAAATTAAGACCCTTTTAACAATAGTTAGTGGTTCCATTTTCGAACACAACACGAGAGTTAAACCACTGGCACAACTCAAAGTTACCCAATGCTAGCATACAGCTAGCCAGCAGCTCTCTAAATCGCTCTCTGGCACTGAAAGCAAAAGCCCTCCAATTCGGTTGTACTTCCGTACAATGACGATAAAGAGCATTCACTCAACTGCAACTCTGTGTTTTTATTTGTACATTTATAGTTGTTATTTTGTCGTGTACTCTCAGTCGATAAGGACGTCATCTCGAGGTAAGTTTGACCCTTCGGGGCTTTCTTTTATCAATGTGTGACGCTACTTCAACCGCGATAACCAAGGTATCGCTGTAGTTCAAACGAGTAAAATTCTAAGAGATAACAGATAACTAATTTCCTTGGTTTAATACTTCTTGTGCAGACATCTATTGAAAACAAGGCGGAGTTGGCAGAGTCTCCCACCTGTGAACCCCTGAAGCTGCCCAGCTCCACAGTCTTTAGCGCAGAGGTTCCTCTCTCGCTGGCGCTGGATTGAAGGCCTTGCCAGAAAAAGCACGCCGTTCTCTCCCGACCCGCCACGCCGGCACTCAGTTCTCCAGGTTTCTGACGTTTTCCCACTTGAAATAGTAAACAGGTACTATAAATTTAAGACGATCGAGTGCACCTGATGAAAAGTTGCTCAATTTCAAATACAAAGCTCTACTAACTCATGTCTATTTCTTACATCCAGGGTTCCTACACCTTTATCATGGTGAAATTCAGGAACATTTTAAGAAAATTTAAGCTAATTTTACAATTTCTGTCACAGTTCTGCATTCAGGTTTGATTACTTCATTCGTCCTTCTCCCTTGTCCTTTCTTTATGTGGTCACTCACTTTCTGGTTCCACTTGTCCTGATTTCTCCCCAATCATACCTATAACTTGACATCAAGTTACATTTTGCAGAGTTTCCGGCAATGCAATTTTTTTTTTTCACTTTTGAATGAATTGACTCATGTACGATTGCAAAGGTTGGACGGCCTACAAACGTCATTTGTTTTTACAATTCTTTCACAAGATTTTCATTTCTTTTTTCCCCTGGTATTTTTTGTCGCATAATACTAACATTTTTGGGGGCTTATTTAGTCGGTTGCGCGATACAGAACTGTATTTAATCACATTTTTTTAGTGGAAGTACAATGTTGGCAACAAGATTGACTTGATATAGTTGGAAATTATTTGTATGCAACACACTTTTTTTCTCCTTTTTTAAAATTCCTTTTTAAAAAAAATCACTGGGTTTATTTTTTCCTAGCTTTTTCTTGCTTTTTTTGTTCTCTATGACCTTTTTCCCTTTATTTGCTGCTTTCTTTTCTTCTCGCTTTTTTTCTGAATTTTTCCTGCTCTTTTTTTCTCTTTTTCTCTCCTTTTGTTTTGTTTTTTTCCTCAGCTTTTCACTACTTTTTCATTTTGGTAATTTTTTCCTTTTTGTTCTATTTCCCCCCTTTCCTTTAAGTCATTTTGTGTACAATTTTAAATAATATTTGGTCATGAAGGAATTAAAGAAGCAAAAACAACCTGAAGAGCCGTTTGGGACCCGAAAGAGCTGGTTCTTTTTAGTGAGCCGAGCCGAAGAAGCCGGTTCTCGAAAAACTCTACTGACTTTACTCAACTTCGTTCTACTTCGACATTGACTTCAAAATACCGCATTTAGAACACAGCGTCAGGGGAACCTTCATGCACTGTAACTTTGACTTCGCTTTTTAATTAGGAATTTCGAGCCCTGATTTTTGTGAGCTGGCTAGATTTTCCTGTGCGCGGAAAAGCTCTGGGTAGTGCGCAATTGCGAACACACGCAGCTTATAGAGAACATTACCTTTGAGTCTTTTTGGCCTATACAAATAAACATGACTTGAAAAAAAGAAGCCTCACCGTATTTTAAGTGACAGTGTTTCAAATGAAGCAGCGTGTAGTCCGGAATTTGAATAGGTTCTGCAGCGCTGCTGAAGGCTCACTATTTTTACTATCGATGCATTCAAAATGTGCTCATCTCCTAGGAGACCCACCGAGCGTGGTGATGGAGTACTTCCATCGGACGATGTAAGCGTCGCCTTCGTGGAGCTGGCCCAGGCTCTCCTCCGACACCTCCTCTTCGCCGTACTCCTTGATGTGCCAGGCGTCCACGGCCAGCGTGGACAGCTCCGCCTGCCTGCCGTCCTCCGTCCTCACCACGCCGTGTCCCCGCTGGACGTCCACACCTTCCAGGACCGTCCTCACCGGCGGCGCCTCGTTGTCCAGAAGCGTGTTAGCGTCGCAAGGCTGCAGGTCCAGGTCGGGGGAAGATCGGATGCTGGAGTGGACTGGACTCTGAGGGTTGAATACATATGCGTCAAATTCACTCATTTAGTGCCATCATTTATAAATATGTTATCAGAAGCCGTGTCCCTGAGTGCCCAAAACGTAAGAAATCTCATCATCTCATCTCATCAGCCGTACCGCTTATCCTCATTAGGGTCGCGGGGGGGCTGGAGCCCATCCCAGCCATCTCCGGGCAGTGGGCAGGGGACACCATGAACTGGTTGCCAGCCAATCGCAGGGCACACAGGGACAGACAACTCACTGGCTCATTCACAACTAGGGACAATTTGGACCGGCCAATTCACCTGTAATGCATGTTTTTTGGAATGTGGGAGGAAACCGGAGTCCCCGGAGGAAACCCACGCAAGCACGGGGAGAACATACACACTCCGCACAGTAGGTCCGGTAGCTGGATTTGAACCCACACAGGAGGTTCCCAAGAGGTTCGAACTGTGCCGCACACGCGCTAACCACTGCGCCGCCGTGCTGCCGTAAGAAATATGTTTACTTTATTTATTTTTATTAAAAGAAAACTTTAAAAAGGCTTTGGGGCTGCTAATCAGCAAGTATTAAGCCTCTGGGCATGATTTCAGTAGGAAAAATTTACCACTAGAAGGCAGGAATGGAGTTGATCGGATCTTTGACAAAACACTTACTGCTGAGTTTTGCTTCCTGTATCCACCGTTTGACACCGTATAGCAGTGTGTGTGGGCACATATGCCGAGGTTGCGCAGTGTGGTGAAAAAAGCGAAGATATAAGCATAGACAGTAAAAGCAGTTTATTATTTCTAAAAAAAAAAGAAAAAAAAAAAGATGTCATCGTCCGGGCAGAGAGGGATGACGATTCGTGCACGATCACCACGGCGATGCGAATCATGTGATACCATCACCGAAATTATCAGGGGCTGAAAAGTATTTGCAAAGTTCATGCATGATTCATACCAGGAGTTCAGTTTTTCTTGCAAAAACTGTTATTTTTCAAGCAAAGTTCCCTTGTGTTTATAAAAAGCATTGTTTAAGTTTTCTCGGAAATGATAATTTTAGAGAAGCGACGCAACAGTTGTTTACTTGTCAATGGTAAAACCTAGAAACAAACCTTTTTTAATGCTCATACAGCTAAAGATATGCTCTGTAGCGCTTCAAAATGACAAAAATGAGCTGGCAATGGCTCCTCCTATTTGAGAATCACATCTGGCATTGAATTGAGTTAAATAAAACCAAGAGGAAATACTAAAGTAATTTAAAAACTGTGTCAATCACTCATTTTCCTTAGAATAACAGGTTGCATGTCAGGACCAGAACGGAGACAGGACCTACTTGCGCGCCTTTCTCTAGTTTTTTGGGAAGAACGGAAATCGTGGTCAAGATCAGAAAAAGGGTCGGAGCCGGGAAACAGACGGGAACCAGGACAGGAGGGAATCATGGTCGAAAGGCTTGCCTAGCGTAAGCTGAGGTTCGCAGACAGACTGACAACCGGTGATAGGAAGACGGGGGTATGAAAAGTGACAGGGAGCCAATCAGCGTCCGAGGCAGAGCAGGCTCTGGTGCCTCGCATCAGTAATCATGACACTGCATGCAGCCAAAGAAGTCAGTGAAATCAATTTTGCATTTGTAGAATATAAATAAGCTGCTAAATCAACATTTTTAATTAAAAAGGACACAAGAGTTCAAATTTATTTTATGAAAAAAATGGCTTCACCTCTATTGGATATAAGTATAATATGACCACATTTCTGGATAGTAGGCTGCCACTTGAGCAACTGTGATGTCTTTCAGTCACGAGAAAATGGTAAAATGGAGGCGAAACTGAATACAGAGCAGAAATTGATTCACTTTCCACCTGGTGTCAGGAGAGGAATCTGATATTGAATGTAGGTAAAACTAAGGAGACGATAATAGATTACCGTACTAAGCCTCTCCCGCACGTGCCACTGTCAATTAATGGTAGTGAGGTGGAACTATTCCATTCATTCAAGTTTCTGGGTACTTACTTGTCAGCTGACCTCACATGGACTGTCAATGCTACTGATATTCTAAAGTCAGCCAGACAAAGGCTCTACCTCCTTTGTCAACTCAAATCATTCGGAGTCAGTCGATCCATTCTAGTCCATTTTTATCATGCTATCATTGAATGCGTTTTAACTAGGTCAATCACAGTTTGGTTTGGTTGCGTCAATCAGAAAGAATTGTCAAAGATGGAATCAGTAGTGAGGACGACAGAGGAAATAATAGGTACTGGCTTCCCGTCCCTGCAAAATATATACCGTATTTTCCGCACTATAAGGCGCACCTAGAAGCCTTTATTTTTTTCAAAAGCTGACTATACTCCTTATAATACAGTGCGCCTTATACATGGATCAATATTAAGTCGCAAAGTCTTCCAACTCAGGCAAGCAGCCGCCGACTCGATTTTCCGCGGTGTATGCTGGGATTTATATACCGGCGTTTCATTTCCTAACCAATGTGTCAATCATCATTTGAATCGGTCACTATTGGCTAAAGTTATTCGGAGGTAAAGGGGGAGGATCCTTTTTATCGTTTACAGGCTCGCATAGGCTAAAGGGGCGAAACAAAGCCTGCAATTGGCCGAAAAAGATGAATGTGAATCGCACGTTGAGTTGCACTACGGCATAGAGAAAACATTTTTTACTATTCTGTATTTGTAAATATTTGACTCTCCTGGATTTAATACACTCACGGTTGTAAGAAGACCGTGGTTACGTATCATTATTGAACGTGATGGCTGCAAGAGAACTTAGGTGAGCTATGCGGCTTTATATTTTCCCGGTATCTTGTTTTAGAACCATCTTGATGTTTCTGTGATGAGTCTATTTTTAAACTCAATTCAATTAAAAGTGTTTATTGTCATATGCACAGTAAAGAACCCCTGCACAATAAAATTATTACTTTGCATTCCACACAGTTACCAGCGAAAAATAAAATGGAAACTAAGAAATGTTTGGCATTTCTTGAATCCCAAGACTTTAACCTTCCGAATGATATTTGGAACGATGCATTTGAGTGACATCGTACAGACACTGTTTCCGTACATGTCTGAGACACGTATTTGCGTCTTTGCAAGCTTTGGGAATGTTAAGGGGGGAATAAATTTGACTGAACTATCTGTGACTTTTTTGTCGACGTTCCCATTGTAGCACCTTATAATCCGGTGCGCCTTATGTATGGAAAATATAGGACCCAAAACAATTTTTTGGGGGATGCGCCCTATAACCCGGTGCGCCTTATAGTGCGGGAAATACGGTACATCGAACGAACTAGAAAACGGACACTAAAAATGACAAGGGGTTGGAACACTAGATGGCTCGGTATTGTCTTATTCCCTAAGTGTGAATGAGCGAGTGAGTTGTCTGTCGATTGGCTGGCAACCAGTTCAGGGTGTCCCCTGCCCACTGCCCGATGATTGCTGGGATGGGCTCCAGCACCCCCGCGACCCTACTGAGGATAAGCGGTGTAGCTAATAAGATGAGATGAGATAACAAACACCCGATCCACAAAAAAAAAAAAGAGTGATTCCCAACAAAATCAATCTCTCACCTTGACTTCCTCCATCATCATGGCTTCCTCCTTCTTCCTCTCAGCCCAGTCCAGGAACTTCTCCCGAAACAGGGAGGTTTCGTTGTGCTCCGAAAGACGACCGAAAAGCGTCCAGCTTGGGCGTCCATCCCCTTGCCTGAACAACATCCAGATTCTCAGCTATCATGATGCAATAGCAGGATCTTACCGCTAGGGGATGTGCAATGACTACAAAATGCATTTTCAAACCAGTGAGTTGACTCACTGTGGCACATCGCCGCTATTGGTGCAGGTTGCATCTAAAGGGTTAACTCTGCAGGTGCTGTAGTCATAGCTGCCGCTGTAGAGCTGTTTGCCCAGTTTGACGGCCACTTTTCGGTCTCCCAAAGAAACGTCCTTCCCCGTCCACACGTACACCTCGCCGCCAAAGTCAAACACCAAAGCCTGAGGGATCGGAAATATCATTAACGAAAGAACAGGGGTCTCCAAGTTTTTTTGTAACTAATGAATTGATATGCATTTGTAAAATAACATATCATGGTATTACTCTGCTGCTACTGTGTTAAATATCACCAGGTAACCACGGTAATTATTAGAAGTGGGGTTAAATAGACTCAGTCAACCATTAAAAAAATATTTAAAAATTACAATGAACCAGCTCTCGTGAGCAATTTTCTTATTTTACCTTACAAAATACAAAATAATCTTACACCATATATTTTTTTCCAAACGTGTTTATTTATGGAGTTTAACATAGAACAGAATATAGCTTTATTGTCATTGTTACAAAATGGGTTGAACATATTGTGACAACGAAATTGGGCATGGCACTCCAGTTTCACATATTAAGCAGTGAGGATAAAAGAGAACGAGAAGATAAAAGAACATGTTATATTCTACATGTGTTTCCTTATATCATATTAATTGTTAATGAACATTTTGTTGTGAGACACTGAGTTGCTCGACATGAATGAGGTTTATTAAAAAAAAAAGTTCAAAAATAGAGTCACTTGGACGTTCACTGTAGAAGAAAAAAATAGATGCAAATAGAACTAAGTAGAATAATACATTTTCTTATTCAAATTATGAATTCATTTTCTGCATTCAATTATTGTTGGTAATATACTGATTCAAAGGATAACCACAAACCTACTTCCTTTTTTTTCTTAACTTCTTTATATAACATAATCATTCGGAATATGATGCCTCAAAGCAAGTGAGCCGGTTGAGAGCCGGCTCTCTTGAATGAGTTGAACCGAAAAAGCCGGTTCTCTAAAACGAAACGGGCTACCTTTGACTACACAACTACCACATGAAATCTGATGTTGAATGATGCATGATGGGAAATCCCCAAGCGGCAGACGCATGCGCACAGTAGCATCAAACGGCTCGGTATCGGGAAAAAAAACGATACAGAGATAGAGGCTACCGCGGCGAACTCGTTTGACTTCAACATCGGACTTCATGTGGTAGTTGTGTAGTGAAAGGAAGTCCGTCTCTTTTTAGATAACCGTCTTTTTCGGCTCAACTCATTCAAGAGAGCCGGCTTTCAAAAGTCTCACTTTCTTTGATGCATTATATTACGAATGATGATGTTGTATAAAGAAGTTAAGAAAAAAAGGAAGTATAAAAGGAGAAAATGAAAAAGACGTTTGTGGTGATCCCTTTGAATCAGTATATTACCAACAATAATTTAATGCAGAAAATGAATTAATAACTTGAATAGGAAAATGTATTATTTTACTTAATTATATTCTCATCTATTTTTTCCTTTTATAGCAAAGGTGTCAAACAGGCGGCCCGCGGGCCAAATCAGGCCCGCTAAGTGATTGAATCGGGCCCCGCTAGACAACACTCAGAGAAGCGCAAGAGAAAAACAAGCTGCAGGTTGAAATATGTCAACTTGATGTTGCCAAAGCCAGGTGCCTCTCACAAATGCTGTACTTATATTTCTTTCTTTCTCTTTTTCTCTCTCTCTCTTCCTCCCTTTTTCTCTCACTCTTTTTCTCTCTCTTTCACTCTCTCTGTCTCTCTTTCTCAATCTTTGTTCCTCTTGGTCTTTTTCTGTCTTTTACCTTCTTTCTCTCTCTTCCATGTTCCTTCTCTTCCATTTTCCTTCTCTTTTTCTTTCCTTCTCTCTTTCGCTCTATTTCTCTTTCTTTCCTTCTGCTTTCTCTCTCTCTCTCTTTCGCTCTATTTATCTTTCTTTCCTTCCTCTCTCTATTTCTCTTTCCTTCCTTCCTATCTCTCTCTCTCTCTCTCTCTCTATTTCTCTTTCCTTCCTTTCTCTCTCTCTATCTTTCCTTCCTCTCTCTCTCTCTCTCTCTCTCTCTCTCTCTATTTCTCTTTCTTTCCTTCCTTCCCCTCTCTCTCTCTCTCTATTTCTCTTTCTTTCCTTCCTCTCTCTTTCTCTCTCTCTATTTCTCTTTCTTTCCTTCCTCTCTCTCTTTCTCTCTCTCTATTTCTCTTTCTTTCCTTCCTCTCTTTCTCTCTCTCTATTTCTCTTTCTTTCCTTCCTCTCTCTCTCTCTCTCTCTCTCTCTATTTCTCTTTCTTTCCTTCCTCTCTCTCTCTCTATTTCTCTTTCTTTCCTTTCTTTCTTTCCTTCCTCTCTCTCTCTCTCTCTCTATTTCTCTTTCTTTCATTCCCTCCTCTCTCTCCATCCTCTTTCTCTCTCCTCTCTCTCCTTCCTCTCTCTCTCTCTCCTTCCTCTCTCTCTCCTTCCCTCTCTCTCTCTCTCCCTCTCGCTTTTTTCTCTCTTCCTCCCTTTCTCTCTTTCTTTGTCCTACCTTCTCTACTTCTCTCTCCCTCTATTTCTCTTCTTTCTTTGTCTTTTATTCCTTCTCTCTAATCTACCCTTAGAGACAATGTTAGTTCCAACGTGTGGCCCCAAAGTTAAAATGAGTTTGACACCCCTGTTCTACTGTGAACGTCCAAGCGACTTCATTTTTGAACTTGTTTGATCATAAACCTCATTCATGTCGAGCAACTCAGTGTCTCACAACAAAATGTTCAATAACAATATATATGATATAACGAAACACATGTAGAATATAACATGTTAAACTACATAAACGCTTTGAAAAAAAGATATGGTGTAAGATGATTTAGTATTTTGTAAGGGAAAATACGACAGATTGTAAGGGCATGGAGCCCTGGAGCTCGACAGGTAAAAACTAGAACTATAAAAGTATTCATCGGCACGTACCTCTTTGGAATCCAGCAAAGTGACGCTGGGGATGGACGCCCAGGCGTCTTCATGAGGCACCAGTTTGTCTCCCTGGAGTCTGTAGACCCCGTTGGAGTCCAGGACGCCGCTCTCGTAGAGTTCGTCCTCCTCCGGCTCGCCTGCCCCTGTTCGGAAACGCACACGAGCATATGGGCAAATCGGCGGGACGGGATACGAGACGAGCCTCGGGGTCAGGGGGCGGTAATACTCGCGAGCCTCATTTAACGGCAGAGGTGGAATGAGGTCACATATGTGCGAGGCAGAAGTCAGAATCGCGTCACGAACCTAGCGAATTCCAAAGATGGTGAGTCAAAAAACGTTATTTGGACTGAGCAAATGTCAAAAAAGTGCTAAAATATCGGAACCCTCATTCAGTGTCATAACTTGTAAAAAGCATAAACATGCTTTTTTGGGTTGTATTTAAAATATCATAATGCCAAAGTGAGAACCACCAGGAAAAGTATGTGTGTGTCTGTGTGTGGAGTCAGAAATATGAACGTGTTCCTGACTCTAGCCAGACAGGTGTCAAACAAGCGGCCCACGGGCCAGATCAAGCCCGCTAAGGGATTGAATCCAGCCCGCGAGACAACACAAGAGAAAAAACAGCTGCAGTTTGAAATATGTCAACCTGATGTTGCCAAAGCCAGGTGCCTCGAACAAAGACACTGTACTTGTATTTCTTTCTCTCTTCCTCTCTCTCTTTCTCTCTTTTCCACCCCTTTTCTCCTACTCTGTCTCTTTTACTCTCTGTGTCTCATCCTTTGTTGCTCTTTGTCTCTTTCTCTCTGTGTCTTTTAACCTCTTTTGCTCTAACTTCCTTTTTTCCTTTTCTCTCTTCATACCCTTTGCGCTTTCTTTTCTCTCCTTCTGTCTTTCCATTTCTCTTTGGATTTCTTTTTTCCTCTCCCTTTCTTCTCCCCCTCTCTCGCGACTTTTTATCTTTTGTTTCTCACGCTCTCTCCCTCTCTCTTTTTCTTTCTTTGTCCCGCCCTCTCTCCTTTTCCCTCCCTCTTTCTCTTATTTCTTTATCTCTTTTTCTTTCTCTTTAAATCTACCAGTCCGGCCCCTGACAGAATGTTTGTTCTATAGTGTGGCCTCCGAGTTAAAATGAGTTTGACACCCCTGCACCTGCACTAGGGGGATACAGCTCCGGTATATATATATATATATATATATATATATATATATATATATATATATATATATATATATATATATATATAATTTAAAATATAATAATAAAGGGTTTGGCGCAGCTCATCCGTAAGTATCAAGCCCCTGGGAATGATTTCAGTATTACAATACTAGTATTGGCTTATTTTCGAGGCTTGTTTTAAATCTAATGATCGATTTTTTTATGTATTTAAAAAAAAAAAAATCGACCTAAGAAACTGGGTTAAGTTAACCCAAGTTGTGGATCACTTGGTTTTGAAGAATTTCATATATTTGACTATAAAGGATTTTATACGATTGAATACAAGTTACATTTATTGAGTTTAATGCTGTAGTTATTTACTGACTGTGCCTTTATTCAATGAGCAGTGAAAGTTCAGGGCAGGCATGAGTGGTGGAAGATGTTGTTTACAGAACGGGACGTACTGCTGATAAGATAATCAGAGCGCCCAGACGGAGGACGGCAGGCGTTGTTTTGAGAACAAGGCCCTGACGACGTAGAAACGCTCGGTGTTGTTTTGAGTGTTCCAGACATCGCGGCGCTCTTCTCAGAGATTGTGAAGCCCAGGGGGCTTCATTGGCGCGCCCATGGGAGGAGTCGGCGCGCCATTGTGCGGGGAGAAGATAGCCAATAAGAAAAGAGCTAAAGGACTTGAGAAGAGGTCTTCCCAGAGACTCCAATGACACTAATTCGGGCATTATCGATGGAGTACGCCTAGTTAAATTGTTAATTAAATAAATCTGCCTCGTGTGGAAATGTCGGCTTTCCTGTTCATCTTTTCCCATCAAGAAATGAGCATGCATTGTTAGGAGAATGCAGGTTGTGTTTGGTTAATGGAGTCAGATAACTAATTTCAGGGATCAGAATGGAGATTTTCATTTTCAGCTGAAATAGCCAGGGTCCAGGAATAAAGCAGGGCGGAAAGCCCCCACCCACCCCCAAGCTCCTGGGTTTTAGGCAATTTACTTGTCCAAAACCATGCTTATATTTATCATTTAAGTAACATTTTTAGAAGATTAAAATAATTTGCCCACATAACTGATTTTTTTGTAAATACTGCAAGATAAGTTCAAATGCAGTTCAGTCCCTGCAGCTTGAGCAACAATGCGGCCAATTTTTCTAACGGCCGCCAGGGTGCGCCAGAGCAATAAAGGAAAGAGTGAGACAGTCGGATTTTGAATTTGTTTGCTACGCAAGAGAAAAAGTGAAAAAGTCGGAATGCCTTTGGGGTTCAAAAACAGCGGAAATCCGCGGATCCGCGGAAAATTCTGATCCCTGGTTAATTAAATAAATCTGCCTCGTGTGGAAATGTCGGCTTTCCTGTTCATCTTTTCCCATCAAGAAATGCGCATGTATTGTTAGGAGAATGCAGGTTGTGTTTGGTTAATGGAGTCAGATAACTCATTCGAACAATTTGGTAAACGGGACATTTTGATATTTAATTCCCAACAATTCTTAAACAAAATTGTCTTTTTTTGGTGTGAATTCAATGTTTTTCTTAATTTAGAGTGCATTGAAATTAATGTAGGTATTATTACTCATACTGGTGAGAGTATTGGTCATTTCTTATCAATAACACACAGTAGAATCCTCCTATTTTGTCTCGAGTCTCCGGGTTTTCTTATACAACATGCGAGATTGTCGCACCTGCATATTGGCTTTTCCCTCCTAGCAGGCTCCAGAACTCTTTGGCCCACTTGCTGTCGGTGTTGATGCCTTCTTCCAGGGTCGTCACCTGGCAGGCTTTGCAGCCCAGGTCCCGCTTGGCCTGGACGAAGGACGCCATCTCCGACGCCTGAAATTCCGCACATGAATGAATGAATGAAAACTTTATTTCGAACATTAAATTAAAAACAGAACAAAAACAATAACAACAAAATAATGTTACATAACCATGTTCGAAAAGGGGTATCAGAAGCAGATGCTTATTTTCCGTACCCCTTCATCTTCCCTATTAAATACACCAATGATAATAACAACAATAGCAACAATAACAACAAAGTTAACCATAGTTGTAGACGCACTATTCCCAAACTCCCGTATTACTCATACCCTTTTTCTTCATCTCTGTATTCCGCCAGTAATGTTTTTTTGTATTTATATTTGCACACGTGAATAGTTGGACATTGTTTGATCTCATCTTGTAAATAGTTCTAAAGTTTGACTCCGCACACAGACACACACATACTTTTCCTGGTGGTTCTCACCAGAATTGGGTAGGGTTACTTTAACTGGATTACTTTCAATGACTTTTGGATTACTCCAATACCAAATATGCTTGTCAGGAGACCGGACCAGATCAGAGGCAGGAGGCAGGAAGGGAGAACTCATTTGCGTTAACGATCAGAACTTTTATTTAGCAAAATAAAAGTCGTCCAACATTCAGGGACAAAACAAACAAAAACAGGCTTTACAGGCAAACAGGAACTCAGACTAAAAATACTCACAAAACAGGTTTTACTCAAAACGTGCAAACACAGGTTTCCTCCAGACAGACAGAACAGATTAATGCAGAACAGAAAACGCAATGAAACAGCAACCCGCAATACCCAAAACCCCCCTTAAGAAGCAGACGCGCAAATTAGGCGATCTGCTTCAGCTGGTGCCCAGGGGGCGGGGCCAGCCGGTCGCCACGGCGATCATGCTGGACACGAAAATGCTAATAAAAGACAAAAGAAACTAAATATGAATAAAATGACTACATTTTGTGCAGGCTTGGGGAGTAAAGGAACACATGGAATGGCAAAAATAATGCTGTTTGGATTTGTTTCTGTCGCATTTTATGTTCGTTTTGCCGGAGATCAAAGAGATCAAAGCCAGGAGAGAAAGCTTACCACGTGTTGTGAGTCATCATTGTATTCATATTTAGTTTCTTTGGTCTTTTATGAGCATATTTGGTATTGGAGTAATCCAAAAGTCATTGAAAGTAATCAAGTTAAAGGAACCCTACCCAACCCTGGTTCTCACCTTTGGGATTATGAATTCACTACAGCCCCTTAAGTTATAATTTTACTCTTTCCGAATGAATCATTTATGGATGTTTTCTGGTACCATGTTTTTGTTGACCTTAAATAGCAGTTGTGCAGTGAAAATTTTGACAAAATCATCCAATTTTAATAATTGCAGGAGTAAAATATCAGTGTCAAAATGTAACGTTTCACCCCTAATTTCAACATAGGAGTCACATTTACTGGCTAACAACACAATCCTGTCATAAAGACATTTTAGTAACAAAGTATCATAAATTTATAAGCCACTACTTTTTTCTCAAACTTTCAACCCTGCGGCTTATTTAGTGATGCGGCTAATTTATGTAATTTTTCTAACCGCAGCCAGTGGCGCTCGAGTACAAAAGGTAAGATTTAGACTGGTGGAATATATGCGCCGAGGAAGACTGCAACTTCTTGGCTTGTGCATTAATTAAATTAGCGTAAACATACCCTCAGCATGCAAAATGCAAAAAGAAAGGCACAAGTACGGCATGTTTTTTTTACCAGACCCGTTTACTGTGTTGCGAGCGTGTTGCTACCATTAACTGCCCTGTCACAGGCACCGTTTGGGATGAAAGTTATATTATTATTATTAAAGCTTTGAAAAATCTCTCGGTGTACCGTCTTTCTTTGTAAATATGTGTAACCATGTATAATATGTATTTGCAACTGTATATTTTTGTAATGTATTTATTTGTATTTATTTTGGACACTTATTCTGATATGTTTTGCACGGGCCAATTAAAAAGAAGGGGCGTAACAAACGCGGGCTGACGGGAAGTGGGGACCGGTAAAGGTGAGTGTTTGTGGACACGGCGGACAATAGTGGATATATATATTTTTCCCACCCTTACCTTTGGAAATATAGACTTATTTCCTTGGATTACTTTCAACGGGATCCGGACTCTGCCGGTCTGCATCAAACCTTAAGTACCGGTATCATTTTCCGTTCATTTTGCCGGCTGTGTACTTTAATGAAGGACATTCAGTTTCAATCGCGGGACTTAAAGTCGGGTCTGGGTTAATTTTGTGTTTGTGTTACATTTGTTTGATGTGGGCGCATGCGGCTTATATACAGGTGCGGCTTGTGTAAGTACAAAATTGGCTTTCCTCTGAAAATGTGGTGGGTGCGGCTTATAATCAGGTGTGCTCTATAGTCCGGATTTTACGGTAGCTGTTTTAAAATAAGTTATTTCTGATTTTTCGTCAGAATTCATTTGGAATGACACTTTGGTATCAAGACAGAGGAGAGGATGCTATTGCGTTTCACTTCAGGGCCTAACTCCGATTCTAACTCAGGACACATTCGGAGAGTTAGCTTACCTTAGCTTTCTCAATGACATTGGCGAACTCGCCGCTCCACATGAAACAATGTTTCGGTGTGATGAGAAGGAAGCAGTCCCCGCTGTTTAAGGACCTGGATGTGGGCTCCACCAGGCGTACCTGAACGTGCCTCCGACCTACGGATCGACGAATACAAGATAAAGTCGACTCGTCTAAATTCCGTCATGCTTTTAAAAAATGGGACCTTTGATGCGAATGAGCATGAGCTTATGGAAGGGCAGAGCACTGTTGTTGGTCACCACTTCCGTAGATTTGACGCTGCGCAGGTTGACTTTGCGGAAGTTCTCCTTGCTGGCCAGGCCCGCCAAGGCCACGTCAGCCAGGTTGGAGTGTTTGGCCACTAGGCAGAAACATAGCCAAAGGATAGATGACGTCAGCAATGGTTTTTTTCTAATTTGGGAAGTTCTAAATAGTGTTTGGAATAATGCGTAACGGCGTTATTTTTCTCAGTAACAGCTCCATGTCAGCTTGCCACCACAAACCTGATGCATTTTCATCAAGTTGTTTACATCATGTCTTTTCCGATCATGTCACCATTCAAAACAGCAACGACCATATAGTTAGATAGCAATTACGAATACAGTTTTGACGACGCGCCGAAAGAAAAGGCGAATGAGGGCCGAGTCGCCAAAAATGAGAACCCTATATTTGAAGGTTTCAAGAACCGGAACTGGATCAGGACCCAAATGCGTGACGTTCTCACACAAGCGTTTTATTTTTTAGGGAAATGGTGAGTCATGCACGTTGGGCAGCGGTCTGGCATGAAAAGAGAGGAAGCCAGAAACCGATGAGATTTATTCCAATTGCCCGAATGGATATCGGACAGATGGGGTTGATACCGGACAGGACGGGACAGACAGGATAGATAATGAATCAGGATATAAAAAATAAACAGACGGGAACGAAAACTGGAGACAATAATCAACAGGACAAAAATAGACGAAAACTAAACTGAAAACCGATATTATACAGGACAAAATAAACTGGAACAATACCGTACAATACCATCAGGGACAGGACCGAGTCGAAACCCACGTCTGGCGGGGCAGAAGTTCTTTGATGGACTGACACAGGAAAAATGAGATCACCAAGCTTAAATAGATGGGAAGCCGATCTGTTAATGAGCCGCAGCTAGCGCCACACGCGCGGGGCCAATTGGGCGCCATGGCAACTATGACAGACAGTGCTGTTGTAGGCAACAGACTAGTGTTGTTCACGTAAAAAAATGTCTCTAAGAGGCTCTTGGAAGGGAACGAAGGGAG
Organism: Urocampus carinirostris; assembly: GCF_059441175.1. NCBI lineage: Eukaryota > Metazoa > Chordata > Actinopteri > Syngnathiformes > Syngnathidae > Urocampus > Urocampus carinirostris. The sequence continues at coordinate 26,255,017 of NC_142367.1, read as the reverse complement.
ACGGCTCCCAACCAATCAACAGCTGGTTTCCTCTGTGACTGATTTTTCTCTCCTGTGATTGGTCAATTTGCATTTTTTTCCGGGCATTCTGTGTTTTTCACTTTAAACCACCATCCATCCAATATCTGTACTGCTTATCCACAGTAGGGTCGCGGGGGTGCTGGAGCCTATCCCAGCCAACTCCGTGGGCAGGGGTCACCCTGAACTGGTTGCCAGCCAATCACAGGGCACGCAGGGACAGACAATCCGCTCGCTCATTCACACCTAGGGACAATTTGGACCGGCCAATTAACCTGACGTGCATGTTTTTGGAATGTGGGAGGAAACCGGAGTACCTGGAGGAAACCCACTCAAGCACTGGGATAACATGCAAACTCCACACAGGAGGTTCGATCTCATGACCTCAGAACTGTGTTGCACACGCGCTGACCACTGCGTTGCCGTGCTGCCCCAGGAAATAAATTAATCACAAATAAGTACTAATAATAAGGAACATAAGAAACCACATAAGATAATGGATGAATAAATAAGAAACCAGTTTCAGTATGTGAGTAGAAAAATCTAATGAGTCAGAAATTCAGGTGGTCTCTCCGTTTCTCTCTCTCTCTCTCTCTCTTTCTCTCCTGTCTGTCTTTAGCTCTCCCCCTCTTTTTCTTTCTTTTTATGTTTCCCTTTGCTCTGCTTTTCTCTTCCTCTTTCTGTCTGTCCCTCTGTTTTTCTATCTCTGTCTTTCACTCTCTGTCTGTCTCTGTCCAATTCGCTCCATTTCATGCTTTCAATGGGAGCGGCCAGCCAAGAACATTGACTCTCAAATATCGTGTTTAAAACACACTCAAAAACGGATCTTGCGTTATGCCGGCTAATGTTTTGTTTAATGTATCATCCCGCACAAAGGAAAAAAAGAAAAGCAAAAGGAAAAATACAATCACAAGAGGAAAAAAAGAGATGAAAGAGGAAAAAAGAATAAACGTTACATTTTTTTCATAAACACATTAACACAAAAAACACCTGAAGTCAAATATTTACAAATCTACAAAAAAAGATAGAAATCAAAACAATGTTAACCTTTTTTAATACTCAACAGTGGAGCAGTGGTTAGCGCGTGTGCGGCACAGTTCTGAGGTCATGAGATCGAACCTCCTGTGCGGAGTTTGCATGTTCTCCCCATGCTTGCTCCAGGCACTCCGGTTTCCTCCCGCATTCCAAAAACATGCAATTGGCCGGTTCAAATTGTCCCTAGGTGTGAATGAGCGAGGGAATTGTCCGTCCCTGTGTGCCCTGCGACCGGCTGGCAACCAGTTAAGGGTGTCCCCTGGCCACTGCCCGAAGATAGCTGGGATGGGCTCCAGCACCCCTGCGACCCTACTGAGGATAAGCGGTGCAGATAATGGATGGATGAATTTATTTCCTTAATTCGTAATACAGTTATGTTCTTATTTACACATCTTATTTTCTTTAGAAAAAGAAAATATTTGAGAATGGTGGCATGTTAGGTGCAATAAAGCCCCACTTAGCCTGGAACCCCTCCGAGTAAGTTGAGTCTTAGACCCATCCTCTGATCTAAAACCTGTGACGGCTCGAAATACCGTATATGAAATAACTCATTCTTACTGCGCTCCACTTGGATCCTCTTGGTCTCTACTTTAGCGATATTGAGCCTCTGTTCCGTGTAAACCTGCCGGATGTCGTCGCGGGCGGCGAGCGCTCTCAGAGGGTTCCTGGAGCCCTGGTTTCGTCGGTTCGGCCGCACGGCACGCTTGTGCTTGGCAGTAGCTGACGTCAGCCTGAGTATGAAACCTCATTTTTAAAATCCCTATTAGTTTCTTTTCTGCCATAGTACTTACGTAGGCGTGTTCGTCTGGATCTGGCCCAAGTCCGCCTCGGTCACGACGAAGTCATGGAGGGCTGAAGGTGAGATGGATCTGTAGAAGTTGCCGAAGGTCTCGTCGTCGTCTAAGGTCATGACTTCTTTCTCTGCCTCTGCGGTCACCTCGATGGTGGACGTCTTGCTTTTGCTCACGCCTAAGGATTTCATTTAGAAAATTAAATGGCGCGTGGCTTTGCAATGAATTCAAAGTTATTTGATGGGGAGGAAGCAATATGTAAAAATGGGAGATTTGTCATCTGAATACTTGGACATCTGTTGTGGAGTACCACAGGGTTCTATCCTGGGTCCAAAGTTATTTAATTTATTAACTATTAAACTATTGAAAATAGTAATATTTGCAGACGACACTATCATTTTCTATTAAAATAATAATGGTAACCTGTATTAATCGTGAACTTATTAACCTAAAAGTATGCATGGATATAAATAAATTATCTTTAAATTTAAATAAAACCCAAGTAATATTCTTTGGTAATCGCAAGGCAAATCCAAATTTAGAAGTAAAAATGAATGGTGCTGCAATAGACATTGTATTAGAAATTAAGTTTTTAGGGGTCATAATAGACAATAAATTAAGTTGGAAAACACACATCAGACACATACAAACTAAGGTATCTAAAATAATTTCAAAAATGAATAAAGCCAAATTCCTTTTAAACTAGAATGCATTGTATTTATGATATTGTTCTCTAGTTCTTCCATACATATTGTGCAGAAGTCTGGGGAAATCATTACAAAAGTTGAATACAGCCAATTTTTATCCTCCAAAAACATCCAATTAGAACCATATCTTGATTATACTCATATTTTATTCCTGCAGTCCAAATTATTAAAATTAGATGATTTAGTAAAATTTTCTCTGCACAGCTGCTGCTTAAGGTCAGCAAAAACATAGTGCCAGAAAATATCCGTAAATGATTCATTCGGAAAAAGGGAAATTATAACTTAAGGGGCTGTAGTGAATTCATAATCCCAAAGGTGAGAACCACCAGGAAAAGTATGTGTGTGTCTGTGTGTGGAGTCAAACTTTGGAACGTCTAGTTAACTTTGTGTTATTGTTGCTATTCTTATACCATAACTATTATTATTAATATCATTACACTTGTTGTTATATCATTGGTACATTCGGTGGGGAAGATGAAGGGGTAGGGAATATAAGCATTTGCTTCTTACTACCCCTTTTCGAACATGTCATGTAACTTTATTTTGATGTTGAGTTATTGTTTTTGTTCTGTTTTTTATTTTGATGTTCGAATAAAGTTTTCATTCATTCATAAATGGAGAATACTCAACAGGGATGCATAGAATGACTGTAAAGTACCTTTACTATGAAGTTTGTCCAGGAAGGATTCAAGCTTGTCAAGCCTTTTGTCCCCTTCCACCTTGACATCTGTTCGACTGGAGATTTCTAAAAACCAGATGATTAAATCATTTGCAGCATGATAACGATGAAGCAGTGCCAATACAAGAATTTGGGAGGTGGGTGTTTCATACCATCGAGTGGCTTGACAGGTGTGGCATTGGACTTCTTCATGGGGGTGAGACGAGACTCTCCCTTATCCCCGTCCGACACGAGACCTTAAGAAACATGATTGGGGCGGCATTAGCTCAGGAGGCAGAGCAATCGTCATGGGATGAAGAAGTCGCAGGTTCGATTCCCGGCTCCTCCGTGTTATATGTCGAAGTGTTCTTGGGCAAGACACTGAATCCCTAATGCCCCCAATAAACAGGTAGGCAGGCGCCTTGCATGGCTGACGCTGCTATCGGTTAGTTAGTGTGTAAAAGGGAAAAGTGTAAAGCACATTGTAAAGCGCTTTGGGAGGTCTTCATTGACTTGAAAAGCGCTATAGAAATGCAGAACATTTACATATACCGTAAATTCCGGACTATAGAGCGCACCTGGTTATAAGCCGCACCCACCACATTTTAAGAGAAAAAACGATTTTGTACATACAAAGCCGCACCTGTATATAAGCCGCATGCGCCCACATTTAAACATGTAACACAAACACAAAATTAACCCAAACCCGACTGCAAGTCCCGCGATTGAAACTAAATGTCCTTCATTAAAGTCCACAGTCCAAAAATCACAGCCGGCAAAGGGAACGGAAAATGATACCGGTACTTAAGGTTTGATGCAGACCTGCAGAGTCCGGGTCCCGTTGAAAGTAAGGACAAAAGTGTATATTTCCAAAGGTAAGGGTGGGAAGAATATATCAGATGAACACATTTACTCACGCAACTCCTTTTTCTTTAACCAACGTTTTACCCCCTCTTCTTTCCTTGTCTGTCCCTCACCTTTAGCAGTCCCCACTTAAACTCGGCACCCCGCGTTTGTTCCGCCCCTCATTTTTAGTTCACCCGTGCAAAACATATCAGGATAAGTGTCTAAAATAAATACATTACAAATATGTACAGTTGCAAATACATATTATACACGGGTTACACATATTTACAAAGAAAGACAGTACACCGAGAGAGTTTTCAAAGCTTTAATAATAATAATATAGCTTTGACAGGGCAGTTAATGGTAGCAACACTCGAGCGCCGCTAGCGGCCGTTAGAAAAATGACATAAATTGGCCGCATCACTGAATAAGCCACAGGGTTGAAAGTTAGGGAAAAACGTAGCGGCTTATAGTCCGGAATTTACGGTACATTTATTGACAACAATTACGTACATATTTAGCCAGGCCGACACCTTGTCTTGGTGGTCGGCAACTCGGGGCCCAGGAGCCGCACGCCCAGGGGAGTAGTCAGCACGCCCAGGGGGAGTGGCTGATGTCCCGACGCATCAAAAGAACGGAACACGGAAGAGACGAGACGGACAGACAGGAGCGGAGAACGAGAGATGGATGGCTCGAGAAGACTAATTCGACTATAATTCGGCAAAATTTGATGGAATTCACTTAATAATAATTCTGAGAAAATAAATCTGCCCCCGTGTGAAAAAGCCTGTCTATTCTCTTGTCTCCGCTCCCTAAATTAAGAAAATGAGCACGTATTGTTAGGAGAATAAAGTTTGTGTTTGGTTAATGGAGTCGGATATCTAATTCGAACAGTTTGGTAAACGCTAAATTAGTAATATACTTTAATTCCTAACAGTTGGCACTCATACCTTTCTTGGCCATGCGCCCGGCGACGGTGAATTGGACAGAATCGTTTGCGGCTCCTTTGCCTTTGCTCTTCCACTGCTCCTCCTTGTCCTTGAGGACCTTCATGCGGTCAGCCAGAGACACCTTGGGCGACGCATCCATGCCGGACTTCTGCTCGAATGAAAGAAGGGGATTCATAATATTAGAGAATATTAGAAGAAATGTTCCCTCTAATTTTCCTTACAAGTCTGAGCGTTCACACAAAGTCGGTGAGCAACGATTGAAACAACAGTGAGCAACCATAATCCCAAGTGTGGCAACTAAATCATGATCAAACATGTCCAAAACTTGACTCAAGTTACATTTTGCTGAGTTTCCGGCAATGCAAAATTACTTTTTCTCTTTTGAATGAATTGACTCATGTACTATTGCAAAGGTTGTACGGCCTACAAACGTCGTTTGTTCTTACAATTCTTTCAAAAGATATCCATTTCTTTTTATTTCCTGATATCTTTTGTCGCATAGAATTAACATTTTGGGGGGCTTATTGAGTCGGTTGCACGATACGAAACTGTATTTAATCACATCTTTTAGTGGAAGTACAATGTTGGCAACAAGATTCACTTGATATAATTATTTGACTGCAACACAAACTTTTTCTTCTTTTTTCGTGTTTTTTTCTACTTTTTTTATAAATTCCTTTAAAAAAATCTCATTGTGCTTATTTTTTCCGAACTGTTACTTTTTTCCTTTTTGTTCTCCATTTACTTTTTCCTACATTTCTTTCTTTTCTTTTTTTCTGGCTTTTTTCCAAATTTTTCCTTCTTTTTTCTCTTCCTTTTGTTTCTTTTTTTCTTAGCTTTTCACTCCTTTTTCATTTTGGTATCTTTTTTCTCTTTTGTTCTATTCCCCCATTCCTTTAAGTCATTTTGTGCATCATTTTACATCATATTTGGTCATGTTGGGATTAAAGAAGCAAAAACAACCTGAAGAGCCATTTAGGACCCGAAGGGGCCGGTTCCTTTAAGTGAGCCGAGCCGAAGAAGCCGGTTCTCGATGAACTCTACTGACTTTACTTTTCAACTTCGTTCGACATTGACTTTAAAATACCGCATTTAGGACACAACGTCAGGGGAACCCGTGTATTTTTACCTTCATGCACTGTAACTTTGACTTAAGTCGCTTATTAATTAGTAATGTTGAGCCCTGATTTTTGTGCGCTGGCTAGATTTTCTTGTGCGCTGAGAACGTGCGAGCAGTGCGCAATTGCGCAGCTTAGAGGGAACACTGATTAGAAGTAAGTTTGATTATAGAATTTATATTTAAAGGTAAACAAACTAGGGATAGGCATTACATCCGATAAACTGACTTGATCCGTGATTTTGAAAATCATCAAAATTTCTGAATGGACAAAGGAATTCGAGAGTTGAATCTGAATGAGTGAAAACTGGTGTCGATATTGCTTGTTAGAAATGACAGCTTGGTATTGTAATAAACAGGGTTGGGTAGGGTTACTTGAACTGGATTACTTTCAATTACTTTTGGATGACTCCAATACCAAATATGCTCATAAAAGACAAAAGAAACTAAATAGGAATAAAATGACTCAATTTTGTGCAGGCTTGAGGAGTAACGGAACACATGGAACGGCAAAAATGATGTTTGGATTTATTTTCATTTTGTTTCTGTGGCATTTGATGTTCGTTTTGCCAGAGATCAAAGAGATCAAAGCCAGGTGAGAAAGCTTACCACGTGTTGTGAGTCATCATTTGATTTATATTTAGTTTCTTTTGTCTTTTATTAGCATATTTGGTATTGGAGTCATCCAAAAGTCATTGAAAGTAATCCAGTTAAAGTAACCCTACCCAACCCTGGTAATAAATGCCAAGATGTTTAACCACTACAGAGAAAATCTCAGCTCCCATATTGTATTTTTGTGTGAAAATTTTGCACATAATTATTCAAATGGTTATTCTTTCAGTGAAACATGATCAGTTAACCACTCTGCAGTGGCTAGCACACTAAACAAATGAAAACATTACAACTGTTGCCTTTGGAAACATTCCTGTAAATAAACCCCAAAAACCCTCAGCCTCTCTTACAATGTAGAGTGAAATTATATCTTAGTCAGTTTCTTAATGAGGTGAGTCACAGCTTCCCAAAACCACAGTAGGTTTAATAAACTATTAAAAATCACAAGAGAAACACCGCAATCCCTACCGTTTATCACCCTGGATTTAAATGGAGTGATTTCCATTTTTGCACCTGAATACTCCCTTTTAAAGAGCGGATCAACTTCGATGCACCCAAGATGCTAGGTTCTGCTAACCAATGACAGAATTTAGCTCACCTTACAAGGATTTGATCACCTTAAATGTCTTTAAACGGCCTCACACATCAATTTCTAGCAAGGAGTAATTGCAACAACTAGGGGTTCTCTCTACACGTTCAGTGCCATTACGTATAAATATGTTTTTAGCAGCATTGTCTCTGAGTGCAAAAACATAAAAACACATTTTCTTATTTTAAAAAACTAATAAAAATGGTTTGACAATGTTAGTAAGTATCAAGCCTCTGGGAATTATCTCCATTAGGTGACAGGAGTGGCTGTGATCAGATCTTTGTCTACACATCGAGGCAGTCCCCACTTCTTGTTTCTGGTGAATTAGTGTGTGAAGACGGTGAAAGTGTACTGAAATGGTGTAGTGACCATCGCAAAGCAGAGAAATGTAACGGGTGTAATGATAACTTTTTAGGTAGAGCGCTTGTCTTGGGATCAAGAGATCGCTGGTTCGATTCCGGCTCCTCCGTGTTATATGTCAAAGTGTCCTTGGGCAGGACCCTGAATCCCTATTGCCTGCAATAAGCAGATCGACGCCTTGCATTGGTGTGTGAGTGTGTGTGTGAATGGGTAAGTGTGAAGCACATTGTAAAGTGCTTTGGGAGGTCTTCATTGACTTGAAAAACACTACATAAATGCAGACCATTTACCATTTGTTTTGCTGAAATTCCTGCTGATATTTGTTTGTATAGTTTGTGTATAAGTGTCCTGCAATGATGAGTCCAACAGTGCCACCTGCTGGTATGGGGTAAGGTTTAGTTTAGCCTCTGATTTTATGACCGGAAGGCGGATAGTGTTAGCAGTCTCTAGCGCGCTGCTAACGATGTAGAGAAGCAGCGGAGGTGATAACCACATGGTGTGTGTATGTTGTGTCGCTCATTGCAGTCTCCAGCGTGATGCTAACGCAACTGAAATAAAAGCCTCATCATCCAGTCCGGCCTGAATGTGGATCCTTGGTGGGACAGGTACACCACAGTTACAGACAAACGAGCAACAGAGCTTCAAGATAACTTTTTCCTTTCAAAAAAAGATGACAAAGTGCCATCGTCATCGTCTGGTCAGAGAGGGATTACCTTTTGTGTACGCCTGAGGGAATGAGCTTCAACACTCTTAAGTAATTGCAGGAGGAAGACGAATTTCATGTGGTATATTTGGATTCATATGGGACACAGGCTGTGGCATTATTATTATTGTTGTATGGCTTTTATCAAATCATTAAACAGTGAATAAAATGTGCAGAAGAATTATTTTTTGTCTTGGGAGACGTTTTGTTTAATTTTGACTTAAAATATATGGTGTGGCTAAAAGATATTTGAGCTTTTATTGCTTTTCAGGTCAAAAAAGGTTCCACAACCCTGTGCTTACCTATCTATCTACCTTGGTCATATCCCTCAAGACGGGTGACCGACAGCAAGACAAACACATACAATAACAAGAAAATAAAAGGCAAAAAATAGCAAAAAACACACAAAAATTTTTGGGGACTATGGCCAACCCAAAGGCCCAAACACATAAATTAGGCACTTCGGTACCTAAGTTGGTCCCATGTCACTCGGGTCAGGGTGAGACAACACACTCTTTTGTTCAACAGCAGGGCCCGACAGCTTTCGCTGGTTTACCCCTGCCGCATCATACAGGTGCCCTGCCCATCACTTAGAGCGCGCCCAAACATCCCACTATCCTTTTAAAACACCTCTCCACTCATTCCTATCACCAACAATAGCCTATTTTTTGTCTTGGGAGCCGTTTTGTTTAATTTTGATTTAAACTATATGGTGTGTCTAATAAGATATTTTAGCTTTTGTTGCTTTTTAGGTCAAAAAGGTTCCAGAACCCTGTGCTCACCAAAGACAAAATTCGCCTCACCTTACACGCATCTAATCACCTTAAGTGTTTTTATTGTGTAAATTATAACCTTTATCTTCTTTGTTCCTTTACATTGTGTAAATTATTGCCTTATCTTCTTTGTTCATTTATCTTCTTTTATCCTCGCTGTTTAATGTGAAGCTGGAGTGCCACGTCCAATTTCGTTGTCACAATATGATCAACCCATTTTGTGACAATGACAATAAAGGTATTTTCTATTCTATTCTAAATTCTAAAAAAGGAAGGCGAGCTCTGTTGTGGGCACAGAGCTGGACAGCCTGACAACAGTAGCTGAGAGACGGGCACTGAAAAAGCTGCGGGACAATCCATCGCATCCACTACACAGCATTATATCCAGACAGAAGAGCAGCTTCAGCGACAGACTGCTGTCACTGTCTCGTACCACGGACAGACTGAAGAGATCTTTTCTTCCTCATGCCATGAGGCTCTTTAACGCCACCCGGCGGAGTAAAGGCCCACATTAAACCACACCCCCTAGATTGCATATTACCGTATTTTATTGCAATGTGTATTCTGTGTAGCACTATCTAGATCAGGGGTGTCAAACATGCGGCCCGGGGGGCCAGATCAGGCCCGCGAGACAACACTCAGAGAAGCGAAGGAGAAAAACAAGCAGCAGGTTTAAATATGTCAACTTGATGTTGCCAAAGCCAGGTGCCTCGAACAAAGACACTGTACTTGTATTTATTTATTTTTCTCTCTCTCTCTCTCTCTCTCTCTCTCTCTCTCTCTCTCTCTCTCTCTCTCTCTCTCTCTCTCTCTCTCTCTCTCTCTCTCCTCTCTCTCTCTCTCTCTCTCTCTCTCTCTCTCTCTCTCTCCTCTCTCTCTCTCTCTCTCTCTCTCTCTCTCTCTCTCTCTCTCTCTCTCTCTCTCTCTCTCTCTCTCTCTCTCTCTCTCTCTCTCTCTCTCTCTCTCTCTCTCTCTCTCTCTCTCTCTCTCTCTCTCTCTCTCCATATATATATCTATCTCCTTTTTTTCCCCTCCCCTTTCCTCTCTCTCGCTGTCTCTCTTTCACTTTCTGTGTCTCTCTTCTTCTCTTTCTTTGTTTATCTTTGTCTCTTTTTTTCTCTCTTTGTCTTTTTACCTTGTTTTGCTCTCTCTTCCATTTTCCCCTTTTCTCTCTCTTGTCTCTTTCTCTCTCTCTTGCTTTCCCATTCTTGTCTTCTCCCATTCTCTTTCTCTCCTTCTTTTTTCTCTCCTTCGCTCATTTGATTTCTCTTTGGATATCTTTATTTCTCTCTTTCTTTCCCCCTCTCTCATTATTTGTCTTTATCTCTTGTTTCTCACGTTTCACGTTCTCTCTCTCTCTCTCTTTCTTTTTTCTCTCTTTCTCCTTTCTTGGTCCCACCCTCTTTTTCCTCTCCTCCGCTTTGTCTAATTTCTTACTCTCTTTCTTTCTCTTTAATCTGCTAGTCCGGCCCCCGAGAGAATATTTGTTCTCTCCTGTGGCCCCCCGAGGTAAATTGAGTTCGACACCCCTGATCTAGATGCTCTATATAACACGCTACAGTGGGTATTAGCATGTCACATTGGGTATGTGTACATTGTATTCTTTTTGCTTTATTATTGTATTGTTCTCAGCGCAGGGATGCTGCTGGAAATATGAATTTCCCGGCGGGGATGAATCAAGTATTTATCTATCTATCTAAACAGCCTTACAAATCATTTTCTAGCAAAGGATAATTGCGACGAATACGGGTTACCTAAAAAATGTTTTAAAAAATCCCTCGCATTTGCAAAATTGCCAAGTCGGTTACTATATTTGGATATTAACAGCACACGCGTTTCGGCGCAATGTATAAAAGTAACTGACAGTAATGAAAGACATTCCCCGGCTTTCCACTTGTAAACCGTCCCTCAGTGTCAAGGCCAGACGGGCCAAGTTAAACATCTACAGATGTCTGCAGTCCTTAAAAATGGGGAACAGCAGCCAAGCAGATGTCCATGTGGCATCAGATTAGGGTGCGTACGCCATTGAGAAATTAGCCCATCGCGTCAATCTGACATGAGATGGATGTTGCGATAAAAGAGCGTCTGCTACTTACTAAAAGATGTCGTCATCAAGCGAAAAAACAAGAAGCTATGATCTAGGAAACTGTTGTTTACATTTCAGTATTATTTACGTGCAGGTAAATATTTTGGTATACTTATCATGGCATTGCTTTTACCTTATTTGTGTCTTTAAAAGCCAGAGTGTGTAATATTTGACCACTAGATGGCACTATATTGTCATAATGCGAACGAAAAACAGTGCCACAGAGCGCAGCGTAGTAGCAAGATGCCGGATTTCTATGTAGGGATTCCACTATGTAAAAGAAATACAAATTTATAGACCTATGATTTATTTAAAAAAAAATAACACGGGTATGCTAGTTGATGTATTTTTGCCTAGCATTCAAGTTGAGATCTTATTTGCACCACAAGAAGGCATTAAATATTACATACTGTATCTTTCTGGTTAGCTGCTCCTCTTGCACTCTTTGCACTACTGTATAATACTATGCATAGCTATAATTATTTAGTATATTATTAGTACTTCAATACTCCAACTCAATACAACATTTTATTTATATCTGTACATTCAAGGAAACTGTGCAGGTCAGATGTATCGACATTTCGTTCTGTATACACGTGTACAAGAATGACAATAAAGTATATCTGAATCTGAATTTAAGTCTTTATTGAGCGTTTATCATGGAATGACATGCCTTTTTTCATCGTAAACAATGTTCACTAAATCGTTATTGATGATAATAAAAGACAATTAATCCTAATAATCCGATGAGAAACAGAATCATTGTTTGTACACCTTTGTCAGGGCCAAATTCAAGCACTTTTTAAGGACTTTCAAAAGCCAAATTTTCAATTTCTCCACTACCGTTAAAAAGACAAACATTGTTTAAATCATGTATTTTGTAGAGCCACAAAGATATCTGCTATCAACATATGCGATTTTTAATCACGCGTGTGTATCTATAAGACATAAGATTTTTAGATCATGAGTAAAGCGCAAATAACGTCAGCGTCATTTTTAAGCAGACACATGGCAACAGTTTTAAGCATTTAAGAGCCCTTCACCCAAATTTTAAGCACATTTCAAGCCTTGAAAACGCCATGTAAATGAGCACAGAACACAGAATAATGTCTAAATCCAACTGTGAGTATTCTGCAATTGTTGGGTTAGTCCTTTCATTTACCGATTACTTGTGCATGTGACTCAAACACAACTGCCAGCAAAAAAGTAAAAGTGGAAGCAGATCTTTTTGGACCGCCGCCAAACATAATGCGAAGAAATACATTCTGCCGAATGACACATTTGCCAAACACTTGACCTTTGCTTTAGTCGTTTAAGAGTAAGCAATTCGTGCATTGAGACCAGCTTTTTGAAATCGAAATCTTATGTACCGTATTTTCCGCACTATAAGGCGCACCTAAAAGCCTTTATTTTTTTCAAAAGCTGACCATGCGCCTTATAATACAGCGCGCCTTATATATGGATCAATATTAAGTCGCAAAGTCTTGCAACTAAGGCAAGCAGCCGCCGACTAGATTTCCCCCCGAAGGCGAAGTAGTCCGCGGTGTATTTATATACCGGCGTTTCATTTCCTAACCAATGTGTCAATCATCATTTGAATCAGTCACTATTGGCTAAAGTTATTCGGAGGTAAAGGGGGCGGATCCTTTTTATCATTGACAGGCTCGCATAGGCGAAAGGGGCGAAACAAAGCCTGCAATTGGCCCAAAAAGATGAATGTGAATCACACGTTGGGTTGCACTACGGCATAGAGAAAACATTTTTTACTATTCTGTATTTGTAAATATTTGACTCTCCTGGATTTACTACACTCACGGTTGTAAGAAGACCACGGTTACGTATCATTATTGAACGTGATGGCTGCAAGAGAACTTAGGTGAGCGATGCGGCTTTATATTTTCCCGGTATCTTGTTTTAGAACGATCTTGATGTTTCTGTGATGAGTCTATTTTGAAACTAAATTCAATTCAAAGTGTATATTGTCATATTCACAATAAAGAAGCCCGTTTCCCTGCACTATAAAATTCTTACTTTGCTGTCCACACAGTTGCCAGCAAAAAATAAAATGGAAATAAAGAAATGATATTTGGAACGATGCATTTGAGTGATTGGTGACATCTCTGAGACACGTATTTGCTTCTTTGCAAGCTTTCGGAATGTTAAGGGGGTAATAAGTTTGACTGAACTATCTGACTGTTTTGTCGACGTTCCCATTGTAACGCCTTATAATCCGGTGCACCTTATGTATGGGAAATATCGGACCAAAAATTATTTTTTGGGGGTGCGCCCTATAACCCGGTGCGCCTTATAGTGCGGAAAATATGGTAGTACTTTCAGGATTAACTATGTTGTCTTTTTGTGCAGCAAGCTTTTGTTTTCTCAAAAGTTCCTAATAGAAACCATTATGAAATTTTCACACACTTGCGGTGTGGCAAAGCCTAAATCTGGAGCTAATCAAAGGGGGGGAAATACTACATAATCTTAACAGGACCCCAGAGAGCCCGGAAAGAGGAGACCAAAAGGCTTTGGTCTCCCACAGGAAACCGTCTTTCACAGACCTTCAGAATGGCACCAGGCAGTATGACCTAAATTAGCTTGCAGAAGAATTTGATTGCTTTATTAGCACTGGTAAAAATAATAGTAGATATTTGGTAAAGTCATTAAGTCTTGACACTTGCATTTCAATTACAGCTAAAGCACACGTGTCACGCATTTGACTCAAAAACCCAGTTTACAGTAACATTTCCAAGCATCAGCTATTTTACAGCGCAAAAAACACGTTTAGAATGGGCAAAAATAACACTAGATGATGCTAGTTTATGTGGCGGAAAAATTTGGGAGTTGAAGACAACAACACTAGTTTTATGGCATAAAACACGCATTAGTTTTGTAATAAGAGATTGAGCTAGTTTTCAGTTTATAAACTGCTTTAATCTTTCTGCACAGAAGACAATAGATAGATAGAGATATAGATAGATAGATAGAGATAGAAATAGATAGATAGAAACATAGATAGATAGATGAAGAGAGATAGATGAATAGAGGTGGATAGAGATAGATGAATAGAGATTGATAGCTAGAGATAGCTAGATAGACAGAGATAGACAGAGATAAAGATAAAGATAGAGGTAGAGGGATAGAGAGATAGCTGGATAGACAGAGATAGCTAGATAAACAGAGATAGACAGAGATAAAGATAAAGATAGAGATAGAGGGATAGATAGATAGAACGATAGAGATAGATAGCTAGATATAGATGGATAGACAGAGATAGATAGAGATAGATAGATAGAGATAGATAGCTAGAGACAGATAGAGATAGATAGCTAGATAGAGATAGAAATAGACAGAGATAGATAGAGATAGAAATAGACAGAGATAGATAGAGATAGAAATAGACAGAGATAGATAGAGATAGAAATAGACAGAGATAGATAGAGATAGAAATAGACAGAGATAGATAGAGATAGGAATAGACAGAGATAGATAGAGATAGAAATAGACAGAGATAGATATAGATAGATATAGACAAAGAAAGATAGAGATAGATATAGACAAAGAAAGTTAGAGATAGAGATAGATAAAGATAGAAGTACAGAGAGAGAGAGAGATAGATGGATAAATAGAAACTTTATTCATCCCCGAAGGGAAATTCACACTTCCAGCAGTATCCTTGTGTTGAAAAATAATAAAATAAAGATATAGAATACAAAAATACCCAATATAGCATTTTGCTATAGAGTATTTAAATAGTGCTACGTAAAATACACACTGTAATAAAAATAAGGTAATATAAAAGAGTGGGGGTGGGGTTTAATGTGGGCTTTTACTCCCCCGGGTGGAGTTAAAGAGCCTCATGGCATGAGGAAGAAATGATCTCCTCAGTCCTTTAGCCAATCTTTGACCGAAAGTTGTGACATAAAAACATTTTAAAAAAAAAATAAAGATTAACATTATCAGCAGCAATATATAGTTTGAATGCTTGACTGACTTGTGAAAATATATATGATATACTTTGGCTTTATTATTATAGACAACTAGGTTTGCATACGGGCCTTGACATACTTGAACAACCGAGTATTTTTGTTTAAAGTCTTTGTGGTTTTGCTTAAGAGCTCTTTTGAGCAACACAACACGCATTATAATGTCCACTCACCTCAAAACACTGGGAAAGGTTGACAGGCGGAAGTCAAAGTCAGAGAAAGGGGTAGTCTGGTGGTAAGGAACTACAAATGCGGGGACAAAGAGGGTGAAGGAAAAGTGGTGAGAGGAAAAAATGGGAATGAACAGAGGAAAACGTTAAGTGCATGACGAAAGACAAGAGGAAATCAAGGAGAAATGGATGTGCATGTACACAGGTTGTGTACAATGTTCCCTCTAATTTTTCACGGGTCTGAGAGTTCACACAAAGTCGGTGAACAACGCTTGAAACAACAGTGAGCCACCATAATCCCAAATGTGGCAAGATAATTCATTATCAAACATGTCCAAAACTTGACATCATGTTACATTTTGCTGAGTTTCCGGCAATGCAAATTTATTTTTCTCTTTTGAATGAATTGACTCATGTACTATGTCCTACAAACGTCGTTTGTTCTTACAATTCTTTCACAAGATATCCATTTCTTTTTATTTCCTGATATATTTTGTCGCATAATATTAACATTTTGGGGGGCTTATTGAGTCAGTTGCAAAATACAGAACTGTACTTAATCACATTTTTTTGTGGAAGCACAATGTTGGCAACAAGATTCACTTGATATCATTGGAAATAATTTGAATGCAACACAAACTTTTTATTATTTTAGTTTTTTTTCCAAGCTGTTTTTATTTTTTGTTCTCTATTTACTTTTTTCCTACATTTCTTTCTTTTCTTTTTTTTCTGTGTTTTTTCTAAATTTTTCCTTCTTTTTTTCTCTTCCTTTTGTTTCTTTTTTTCTCAGCTTTTCACTACTTTTTATTTTTGGTATTTTTTTCTTTTTGTTCTATTCCCCCCTTCTATTAAGTCATTTTGTGCATAGTTTTACATCATATTTGGTCATGTTGGGATTAAAGAAGCAAAAACAACCTGAAGAGCTGTTTAGGACCCGAAAGAGCCGGTTCCTTTTAGTGAGCCGAGCCGAAGAAGCCGGTTCTTGACCAAGTCTACTAACTTTACTCAACTTCGTTCTGCTCTGACTCGACTTCAAAATACCGCACAATGTCAGGGGAACCAGTGTATTTTTACCTTCATGCACTGTAACTTTGACTTAAGTCGCTTCTTAATTAGTCATTTTGAGCCCTCATTTTTGTGCGCCGGCTAGATTTTCTTGTGCGCAGAGAATGTGCGAGCAGTGCGCAATTAGAGGGAACACTGGTCGTGTACCTTTTATTTTTTTTGAAACACTTTTTTTTTTTAAACATCTGATCCGTAAATATCCATGTCACTTATGTTTTTTTCTACGGTACTGCCTTTACTCAAGGCATCTTTCTTTCATCAAAATATTCAACAGAGCATGCAAGAAAGAATTCACAGGGGGATTCTCAGCACAACATTCGTCTTACAGGAGTTATCTATGAGTGGGGGTGAGGGTGCACACTGCACAGACATTGTTTTGACAGGCTGTTCAATGAGTCATAGCTACACTCCATGACCAAGAGGGC
Organism: Urocampus carinirostris; assembly: GCF_059441175.1. Classification (NCBI taxonomy): domain Eukaryota; kingdom Metazoa; phylum Chordata; class Actinopteri; order Syngnathiformes; family Syngnathidae; genus Urocampus; species Urocampus carinirostris. The sequence continues at coordinate 26,238,129 of NC_142367.1, read as the reverse complement.
TTAAAGGAATTCAATATACGCTTTATGCTACTGATAACAAATACCGTATTTTCCGCACTATAAGGCGCACCTAAAAGCCTTTTTTTTTTCAAAAGCTGACCATGCGCCTTATAATACAGTGCGCCTTATATATGGCTCAACATTAAATCGCAAGGTCTCGCAACTTACGCAACAGCCGCCGACTCGATTTTCCCCCGAACGTGGAGTAGTCCGCGGTGTATGCTGGGATTTATATACCGGCGTTTCATTGGCTAACCAATGTGTCAATCATCATTTGAATCGATCGCTATTGGCTAAAGTTATTCGGAGCCTCGGCTAGGCTAGAGGGCAGAAACAAACCCTGCAATTGGTCGAAAAAGATGTGTCAATCATCTGTTAAATCGATCGCTATTGGCTGAAGTTATTCGGAGCCTCGGATTGGCTAGATGGCCAAAACAAACCCTGCAATTGGCCGAGTTTAGCAATGGCGTAGCAAGCTTGCTAAAGTACGCCATAAAGAAACATGTTTCATTAGTCTGGATTTACTTCACTCACCGTTGTAAGAAGACCATGATTGCGTATCATTATTGAACGTGAGAACTTAGGTGAGCTATGCGGCTTTATATTTTCCCGGTATCTTGTTTTAGAACGATCTTGATGTTGCTGTGATGAGTTGAGTGAATTCAACTCAATTCCAAGTGTTTATTGTCATATGCACAGTAAAGTTGTGAGCGAAACAGAAAATAGAAAGTAAGGAATGGTTGGCATTTCTTGAATCCCAAGACTTCAACCTTCCGAATGATATTTGAAATGACGCATTTAAGTGACATCGTACGGACACCGCATCCGCACGTGTCTACGACACGTATTTGCTTCTTTGCAAGCTTTGGGAATGTTAAGGGGGTAATCAGTTGGACTGAATCATCTGACTGTTTTGTCGACGTTCCCATTGTAGCGCCTTATAATCCGGTGTGCCTTATCTATGGAAGATATAGGACCAAAAACAATTTTTTGGGGGTGCGCCCTATAACCCGGTGCGCCTTATAGTGCGGAAAATACGGTACTCCAGAAATCTGACTTCTGATCCCAGTTGGACTATTCACTGCATTTAAACCCAGTAACTGTTAATTACAAGAGCAAAAAAACTACAGCTGTTCAGCATTGGTCAACGGATATCACTGCAGGTTAGAGTAAGTAAATTAAAAAAAAAAAATCTAAGTCTAAGTAAATAAAAACAAACGTACACATCTACTGCACAAATTAACCTTAAAATACAAGTCTCCATTTAGCCAAACTTCGTTTATAAAGGGAATTCCTTGGAGATTGAGAAAGGAAGTGGAGGGTAAAGAAGGAGAAGCGTGACTTCGAAATACTCGCAGGTGTGAGGTCACGGTGTAGGGTTTTATTTGTACAATACGAGGCGAGCTAAAGCCTGGATCTTTGGCACGGCTGTTCCCAAATGCCCCATGAATGTTTCACCCTTCTGGAAGCAGACCCAAGGAATTCAACCGATACGTCCACATCCAAGTCTTTACTTTCAACACAAAAAGGTACGAGATTCTACGAAACGTTGACATAGCAAAACCACACAATCGTACCTTTTTATCCCGTCAGATTTGAAGATGTTTACCCGATTATGGTAAGCTCAAAGCTCATGTAATATTTACCCAAGAACAAAAACCTACCTTTTTCTTCCAGGCGTTCTCAGCATCCTGAAGCTGGTTGAAACGATCGGCTAGCGATGTCTGAATCACATCTGATGGTTTGGACTTGGTTGTCCATTCTCTCTTCTCGCCATCACCGCTGCTAAACTCTGCAAGTCTGGAAATTGAGGGAAACGTGTCCTAAATAGAAATCACTTGTGTAAACTGCTCGACATATGGCATCCATTTTGGCTTAAGTTATTAAATATTGTTCTTTGTCATCCTATAAAGCACAGTTGTTAAACTATATGGGTGAAGGGTTACTCTATAGGGGGAACGTTTTCCAAAGACCCCCTGATAAAAATGTCAAGTACACATAAACAAAACATGTACCCTAAATTCCGGACTATAAGCCGCTACTTTTTTCCCAAATGTTCAGCCCTGCGGCTTATTTAGTAAAGCGGCCAATTTATGGAACTTTTCTAACGGCTACCGGCGGCGCTGGAGTCTAAAAAGTAAGATTGAGACCAGTTGAATATGTGCGCCAAGAAAGACTCCAACCTCTAAGTTTTAGCACACATTGTCTGTAAAGTTAATGTACGTTCCGATAATGAGAAAGTTGGAGAAAGTATTGGCGACAGTTATAAGAAGGAAGTTGAGGACAATCTACCGTGAATTTCATAATTACGGGATGCTTCCTTTAGACCAGGGGTGTCAAACTCATTTTAACTCGGGGGCCACACGATAGAACAAAAATTCTGTTGGGGGCCGGACTAGTAGATTAAAGAGGAGGGGTGAGAAAAGAAAGAAAGAGAATGAGAAAGAGAAAAAGATAGAGAAAGAGAGGAAGAAAGAAGAGAAAGAAAGAAGAGAAAGAAGGGAAAGAAAGAAAGAAGAGAATGAAAAAAGAGAAAGAAAGAAAAGAAAGAAAGAAGAGAAAGAAAAAGGAGAAAGAAAGAAGATAAAGAAAAGAAAAAAAGAGAAAGAAAAGAAAGAAGAGAAAGAAAGAAGCGAAAGAAGAGAAAGAAAAGAAAAAACAAAGAGAAAGAAAGAAGAGAAAGAAAGTAGAGAAAGAAAGAAGAGAGAGAAGAGAAAGAGAGAAAGAAAGAAGAGAAAGAAAGAGAAAGAAGAGAAAGAAGAGAAAGAAAAGAAGAGAAAGAAAGAAAAAAAAGAATGAAAGAAAAGAAAGAAAGAAGAGAAAGAAAAGAAGAGAAAGAAAGAAAAAAAGAATGAAAGAAAAGAAAGAAAGAAGAGAAAGAAAAAGGAGAAAGAAAGAAGATAAAGAAGATAAACAAAGGAAAAAAGAGAAAGAAAAGAGAGAAAGAAAGAAGCGAAAGAAGAGAAAGAAAAGAAAAAACAAAGAGAAAGAAAGAAGAGAAAGAAGAGAAAGAGAGAAAGAAAGAAGAGAAAGAAAGAGAAAGAAAGAGGAAGAGAAAGAAAAGAAGAGAAAGAAAAGAAGAGAAATAAAGAAAAGAAAGAAAAGAAAGAAAAGAAAGAAGAGAAAGAAAAGAAAGAAGAGAAAGAAAAGAAAGAAGAGAAAGAAAAGAAAGAAGAGAAAGAAAGAAGAGAAAGGAAGAGAGAGAGAAATAAATACAAGTACAGTGCCTTTGTGAGAGGCACCTGGCTTTGTCAACATCATGTTGACATATTTCAACCTGCAGCTTGTTTTTCTCTTGCGCTTCTCTGAGTCTTGTCTCGCGGGCCGGATTCAATCCCTTAGCGGGCCTGATCTGGCCCGCGGGCCGCCTCTTTGACACCTGTGCTTTAGACAGACACGTTTGATGCATTGCAATGTACCTACTAGCTTGTTGGTACCTTTCAAAGGCAGGGTTTGGGATGAAAGTTATATTATTATTATTAAAGCTTTGAAAACTCTCTTGGTGTACCGTCTTTCTTCGTAAATATGTGTAACCGTGTATAATATGTATTTGCAACTGTATATTTTTGTAATGTATTTATTTTAGAGATTTATTCTGTTATGTGTTCTACGGACCAATCAAAAAGAAGGGGTGGAGCAAACGCGGGCTGATGGGAATTGGGGTAAAGCTGAGTCACCGGTAGATCTGTCTGTTGTCGCAGCGGACAATAGTGGATATATATTTTTCCCACCCTTAACTTTGGAAATATACATTTTGTTTCCTTGGATTACTTTCAACGGGACCCGGACTTAACAAGTCTGCATCATACGTTAATTACGGGTATCATTTTCCATTAATGATGCCAACTATGGTTCTAGAATTGTGTACTATCTATGTGGTAAGAGTCCCGGCTCCTTGGCTTTGTAGCGTATTATGAACTGAACGATAACGGATAATGGATAATGAATAACGAAGATAGAACAATAACCCTTAAAAACCCCAAAACCCCATAGTGGAACTTACAGCCTGGTCTGGGTTAGACTTGTGATTGTATCACAAGTTTTAATGCGGGTGCACGCGGCTTATACATGGGTGCGGCTCGTGTAAAAACAAAAGTGGCAAATTACTTAAGAAGTGGTGGGTGTGGCTTATAATCAGGTGCGCTCTATAGTCTGGAATTTACGGTACACATAAACAAAATTTGTATATACATCCTTATATTAATGTCTAGACCAGGGGTCGGCAACCTATGATACGCTTACCAGTGGCTCGCAAGCGCACAGCAAAAGAATGATTTTTTTTTCAAAAATGCGCATTTTTACCTGAAATTTAGACATTTTCAGTTGGGTGCCGTGGTAGGTATAATATCCATTCATAGCTGTTTAAGTTGGAATAAATCTCAATCAAACCCAATTCAACTATGCGAATCGATATCTCGCTTTACTTACCTAGATACCTAGATCAGTAAATTTCAACCGAAATATTCATGACTTTTTTAATGAAATAAGAATATTGATTAAAGGGACAGTGTGTATTATATGGCGTCTACTATTGGTCAATTAAAAGAAGAACCCTATCGATTTAAATAATAAGCAAAAATAAATGTCATATAAACCTGCATTTCTTTTAAATACTCGTAGCTTAAGAAATTTGCATTTATTTTATATAAAATTAGCCTCACCTTATTGTCGGCTATCTAGCTGCTATGGATACCTGAAAACCAAAAACCTTGTGAAAGAAGAAAAGAAGATATTTGAAAAGAATCGTTTTTGGTAACATTATACAATGGTTTTCCCAACCTTTAGAGAGTGCTAATTTTTGTTACTGATTAGCGCAAAAGGCTACCATTTTGAAATACAATGTTGTTACTATGTTATTTGAGGTTCACGGCTCCCTTGACCGACAGCATCGGCGGGGCACCACTGAGGATGCAACTCAGGACAGCTTTCTCCATTGCTGACGGTTCCTGGCCTGAATTTAGGTCGTGGCAAAAATGATACCAGTTAATTCCTGGATTTTGTCAACCTAGTTCTTTAAATAACAAGGTTGTAATCATTAGTATGTAACATCCTACATGCCCACATTTCTTGTGTATATATTGTGTAAATTATAACCTTTATCTTCTTTGTTCCTTTATATTGAGTAAATTCTAACCTCAGTGTTCTGGTTTGCCCGCATCCCTGCGTCCTAGACGCAACATTTTTGCTGGGGACGCAACCTTTTTGACACCAAATTGTCATTATTACCCGATTACTTCTTTTTTTTTTTTTTTTTTATCAAAGATTTACCGCACTCCAAACTTTTCGCCAGGCAGATCCGCCATGGTTGTTTTGGTCTCGCGCCGATCTCGGCAAACGAGATCTCGTTACTTTGAGATGATGTAATCTTGGTTGTCGAGTGAAAGAGAAGTAATCCCTCCGAAAAAATAGTTGGTATTACGTGCAAATCAACAAAAAATTGGTAATTTCTTCAGTGTCGGTAATAGGTCGAAAGATAATACAGAAAGTGGTAACAACGGCAATAATTGCGGCACGAAAAAACGGCAGAGAAATTCTTCAGAAGACCGCGGAGGCAAGGAAAACACATGTGTTGAAGCGAACGATTCGACGAAAGATAAACAAAAGGATACTCCTAGCAAGAAAAGGACTTTTCTGCCAAAATGGACTCAATTATATTCCTGGTTACGCTATGAGGAGGATGATAATGGAGGCTACATGTTCTGTGATGCATGCACCCAGTGTGACAAAAAAACTGGATTGGATAAATCATTTCGCAATACGGGCTTTCAGAAAAGCACATTGGATCGGCACAACGACAATGAAAACCACAAATAAGCTATGGAAATTCCGTTACAACTGTGGCGGGACAGCAAACCACGAAGAATATATGAACTGAAAAATCTGAAGCGATTAAAACTGCATGAATATATAGACTAATATTTCAGCAATATTATTTTGTATAATGTACACTATTTTTGTGAACTGAAAAATCTGAAGTGATAACTGCTTTGTATTACCAATTAAGTGTGATTATTAAAACTGAATGAATAGATAGATTTATAGATTTATTTATATATTTGTCGCCGATTTACAATTTCAACCGCGATAACACTAAATTTTGGGGACCCATTGATCTCTGTTGGGACCCATAGATTTTTGAGCATGCGAGTCCCCGGGACCCATCACTTTTCACAGCTAAAATGAACACTGTAACCTTATCTTCTTTGTTTTCTTTTATCCTCTCTGTTAAATGTGAAACTGGAGTGCCACGTCCAATTTCGTTGTCACAATATGTTCAACCCATTTTGTAACAATGACAATAAAGGTATATTCTATTCTATTCTATTCGAAGTTAAGTCAACCACAAAAACATAACATCAGTTAGAGATCAAATCTATTTAAAGAATGTCAGATGTTCTTAGGGGGCTCTGATGCTGGTTAGCTGCTCCTCTTGCACTCTTTGCACTACTGTATTATACTATACATAGCTATAATTATTTAGTATATTATTGGAACTTCAATACTCCAACTCAATACAACATCCGTACATTCAAGGAAACTGTGCGGGTCAGAAGTATCGACATTTCGTTCTGTGTGCATGGGTACAAGAATGACAATAAAGTATATCTGAATCTGAAAATAATACATACTGTCCCTTTACAAAAAACAAACTTGAAATCAGGGTTGGGTAGGGTTACTTGAACTTGATTACTTTCAATTACTTTTGGATTACTCCATTACCAAATATGCTAATAAAAGCGAAAATAAATTAAATATGAATAAAATTACTAAATTTTGTACAGACTTGGGGAGTAACGGAACACACGGAACGGCAAAAATGATGTTGACAAGCTCATCTCATCTCATTAGCTACACCGCTTATCCTCAGTAGGGTCGCGGGGGTGCTGGAGCCCATCCCAGCAATCATCGGGCAATGGGCAGGGGACACCCTGAACTGGTTGCCAGCCAATCGCAGGGCACACAGGGACAGACTCACTCGCTCATTCACACCTAAGGACAATTTGGACCGGCCAATTCACCTGAAATGCATGTTTTTGAAATGTGGGAGGAAACCGGGGTGCCCGGAGGAAACCCACGCAAGCACGGGGAGAACATACAAACTCCGCACAGGAAGTCTGAAGCTGGATTTGAACCCACGCAGGAGGTTCCCAAGACATGAACTGTGCCGCACATGCGCTAACCACTGCGCCGCCGTGCTGATGTTGGCAAGCTGTTTGGAGTGATTTTCATTTTGTTTCTGTCGCATTTGATGTTCGTTTTGCCGGAGATCAAAGAGATCAAAGCCAGGAGAGAAAGCTTACCACGTGTTGTGAGTCATCATTTGATTCATATTTAGTTTCTTTTGTCTTTTATTAGCATATTTGGTATCGGAGTCATCCAAAAGTCATTGAAGTAATCCAGTTAAAGTAACCCTACCCAACCCTGCTTGAAATTAGGCATCGTTTTCACTGACCTTTGTTTGTTGGAGGAGCCTTGGCTACTGTCCAAGCTGTCCATCTCCTCCGTGTCCTCCGACACGGTAGACGTAAAGTCCAAACTCCCGTCCGGCGAAGGACTTCGCATCTCCTCCAAGCTTCCGCGGCTGCAGCTGCTTCCGCTACTACGCTCGCTTCGCCGTCTCTGGTAGCCATAGCCGTCTTCTTCCGTGACTTCTTCAAAAAACGAGTCGTCGTCTCGGCCGTTTTCCTCCTCATCTTCGACGTCTTCCTCCAGGTCGACCTGCTGCCGGTCCTCTTCGTTTTCGCTCTCGGGGTGACTCAGCGTGACACTGTTTTGCCGGAGCAAGGCACCCTCGTGCAGCGAGCCTTCGCTTTGGTCCGACTCCACGCTGGTTGAGCGGCTCTTCTTCAGGATTCCCTTAATGCCTCGAGGCCCGGAGTCCTGGCGCTGCAGCGGGGGTGTCTGCGGAAAAGAAAGCTGTTTTACAAGCAGATAATAAACGAATTGTAAACAAAAGGAGCAATGCAGTCTTTATGTCTGCTTCAGCGACTCACTGCTGTTATGAACAGTTTCTGGGTTAGTGGGTTACATCAGCGAGGGGGGTGTTTGGGGACTATAAAAGGCTGAATATGTGAGAAAATGCCTGGAGACCAATGTTCCCTCTAAGCTAACGCGCACTGCCTGCACATTCTCAGCGCACAAGAAAATCTAGCCAGCGCACAAAAATCAGGGCTCAAAATTACTAATTAAGAAGCGACTCAAGTCAAAGTTACAGTGCATGAAGGTCAAAATACACGGGTTCCCCTGACGCTGTGTTCTAAATGCGGTATTTTGAAGTCAATGTCGAAGTAGAACGAAGTTGAGTAAAGTTAGTAGAGTTTGTCGAGAACCGGCTTCTTCGGCTCAGTTCACTAAAGAGAACCGGCTCTTTCGGGTCCCAAACGGCTCTTCAGGTTGTTTTTGCTTCTTTAATCCCTACACGACCAAATATTACGTAAAATTGTGCACAAAATGACTTAAAGGAAGGGGGAAATAGAACAAAAAAGAAAAAAAATACCAAAATGAAAAAGTAGTGAAAAGCTGAGAAAAAATAAACAAAAGGAAGAGAAAAAAGAAGGAAAATTTCAGAAAAAATAAAAGAAAGAAACAAAGGAAAAATAGTAAATAGAGAACAAAAAGAAAAAAGTAACATCTGGGAAAGAATAATCACAAGGAGTTTTTTTAAAGGAGTTTAAAAAAAAAAAAAAAACAGGGAAAAAGAAGAAAAAGTTTGTAACCGACAAAATAAGCCCCCAAAAATGTTAGTATTATGCGTCAAAAGATACCAGGAAAAAAAAAAAGAAAATCTTGTGAAAGAATTGTTGTAAAAACAAATGACGTTTGTAGGACGTAAAACCTTTGCAATAATACATGAGTCAATTCATTCAAAAGTAAAAAAATGTTTTTGCATTGCCGGAAACTCAGCAAAATGTAACTTGGACATGTTTGATCATGATTTAGTTGCCACACTTGGGATTGCCGTTGCTCACTATTGTTTCAAGCGTTGCTTACCGACTTTGTGTGAACGCTCAGACCCCTGGAGAATTCCAGGGAACATTGCTGCAGACTAACAGCTTTGTGTGAATCCCCCCAAAATCAAAATGTAGTGCTAAAAGTAAAATAATCACTTAATTCATTCAACACCAGATGTTTTTCTCAAATGGGAAGAGCTAGCCAATTTTTTGACTCATTTCTTTAAAGCGTACACAAAATGTAGTTCTGTAGCCATACAGACATAGAACAAAAAGTGAACCCTCACCTGTCATTAGAAAAAAAAAGTATGTTTATAGCTGTTACTATTGTTGCTGTGTACTATTTGTTTACTATTACTGTAATCAGGGTTGGGTAGGGTTACTTTAACTTGATTACTTTCAATGACTTTTGGATGACTCCAATACCAAATATGCTCATAAAAGACAAAAGACACTTAATATGAATAAAATGATGACTCACAACACGTGTTAAGCTTTCTCTCCTGGCTTTGATCTCCGGCAAAACGAACATAAAATGCGACAGAAACAAAATGAAAATAAATCCAAAAAGCTTGCCAACATCATTTTTGCTGTTCCGTGTGTTCCGTTACTCCCCAAGTCTGCACAAAATTTAGTAATTTGATTCATATTTAATTTCTTTTCTCTTTTATTAGCATATTTGGTATTGGAGTAATCCTAAAGGAATTGAAAGTAATCAAGTTAAAGTAACCCTACCCAACCCTGACTTTAATGCACTACTTTCCGGTCTCCCGAAGTCCAAACTCAAGAGCCTTCAGCTACTACAAAATGCTGCAGCGAGGCTTTTAACAAGAAAGTTTGATCACATGACCCCGATTTTAGCTAACCTGCATTAGCTCCTTGTTAGCTTAAGATGTGATTTTAAGGTTCTGTTGGTAGTATACAAAATCATGCATGGACTTGCTCCCTCATATCTTTCAGATTTAATTCCCCCCTATGTTCCGGTCCAGAGCCTTCGCTCTGAAAATGCTGGTTTACTAGAGATCCCAAGAGCCAAGAAGAAATCAGTAGATTCGAAAACCTATTCGGGCCCCGGTACTGTGGAATGCTCTTTCTCCTGAAATTCCATCTGCAACCTCAGTGGAAATGTTTAAATCTAAGCTTAAAACACACTTCTATTCTATAGCATATAAATAACTGATATTTCAAGTTGACAATATCTGTGTATTATTTGCCCTCATGTAGGTTTTAGATGAGGGATGGTGTCATAATAGTCTGTAGTTTTCAATAGTCTTTGATCTGTGCAGCCCTTTGAGACTCTTTGTGATTAAGGGCTTGACAAAAAATTAAAATGTACCGAAAACCAAATTGTTCGAATTATTTGTACGACTCCATTACCCAACCACAACCTGCATTCTCCTAACAATGCGCGCTCGTTTCTTGATGTGAAAAGGAGGACAAGAGACCAGCATTTCCACACGGGGCCAGATTTAATTTCTTAAAGTATTTGACTAAGTGAACTCAATCGAATTAGCCGATTTAGTGTCACTCGAGTCTCTGTCAAGCCCTCTCTCGATTCTCCCTCGATCTTCTCAAGTTTTTCTCTCAACCCACGTCTCTCCGCCATCTGGTGTGCCGGCTCCTCCCATGGGCGGGCCAGAGAATCCCCACGTCGGCTCCACCTCCTCGCCTCGATGTCTGGACCCCGAGCGTTCCTGTGTCACAAAGGTCCCTCTTGCGTCAGGAAGCGCTGATTATCATATCAGCCCTTCGTCCCAGTTCCTGCTGTTTTCTGTAAACATCATCCTCCACTAGGTTGCAATGACCTGCCCCACAGCCCAGCCAGTGAATATCTTTTGCATTTAATGTAATTTGTATTTGATCGTACAAAATCCCTTATAGTCAAATGTATAAAATCCTTCACATTTCAGATGGAGAACGATGTACGTATTTGTGCATGTCTTTATTCTGTTATTTGGTCGATCAATGCTATGTTAGTTTCCAATGTAGTCGAAATGAATGACTCCTTGATTTTTCAGATGATTGTTATCTATCTATCGGTCACATCCCTCCTCAAGAGGGGTGACCGACAGCAAGACAAACACATACAATAACAAAGAAAATAAAAGGGAAAAAAAATAGCAAAAGGAAAACACACACAAATTTTTGGACCATGGCCAACCCAATTGCCCAAACACCCAAACAAGTTAGGCACCTCGGCACCTAAGTTGGTCATGCTTTCGTCCCTCCGGATGAAACGGTACACCAGAAAGCGGCCATGTCACTCGGGTCAGGGTGACACAACACACTTTTTGTTTAACAGCAGGGCCCGACAGCTTTCACTGGTTTACCCCTGCCGCATCATAGAACACGTCCAAACATCCCACTATCCTTTCACAACACCTCTTCACTCCTTTCTATCACCAACAAGAGCTCTAGCTTCCATTAAGATTAGATGATTGTTATAAGAAGAACAAAAAAATATTCATAAGTGGTGAAACAGTTTTCCATCCATTATCCGTACCGCTCATAAACAAACGGCAGTTCTCATCATCAAATAGCCACTTGTCTTTCAGACGCAATAACCACAACCACATGCTGCGTCAAGTCGACAGAAGCATGTTGCAGACACTCCATTAATTCCGCCTCAGCAGATTGAACGCATTCAGCTGCAGGCCGTGACAAGCTGGCTTTAAAAATATCTTTGCAATATGCAAAAGATTACATGACGTGAGAGCAGCTGGAATCACAACGGGCGACCGACTGCAGCCCCGAGTTCACCAGTCCGGTGCTGATTCAAGAGCCGAAGAGGGGGCGGGCTACGCCAGGTGGGAAAACCCAAACCTGGACCGGTGGTCTTGTTTGGTTGAAAACACGCGACTGCCTCGGTTGGAACACAAACGCGACGGTTGCTTGAAGTCAAAGTATGCAATGATGCTCCGTTTGAAGAATGCGCGCCTCTTCCTGATTACATGTCCGTGCAATATATTATTACACTGTATACATCCATCAAGTCAGCCAATTAAAAACAGAACGTGCCGACTTCCTGCTGATGAATACCATGTGACACTTTGCCGGCGTCGTGCTTAAACTTAACATCCTCTTTGGCGAGTTTAACTCATACAGTGCCGTAACGTATACGGCGGAACCTCGCTAGTTCGCGGTTCCACTTTCGCGGGTCTAAAAAATATACCTTATCTTCACAATAAAAGCATTTATTGACTTGACGCCATTGAGCGCGAGCTTGTCAACTGAGGACACGGTGTGGACACTCTTATTGTGAAGGGGAGGGGGAGGCCCTGACACAATGCTTAGTCATGGTGAGTTACCGCTTTGTCACCCCCCCTCCTTTAACTCCTCCCACCTCACCCCCTTCTTATGTGGCGCTGTTTATCATGGAGGAACTGTTCTGTCACATTTCATCTCAAGTTTGACTTTATTATACCAAAAGCGAGCGGTTGTTTGTACTACCTAAACACGGCTAATTGTGTGTGGTTTCATGTATTTGTTGTAAAAGCCGTTGGATGCCGCTAGCTAAAGTATGTTGTTATTGTCAGAAGGTAGCTCTTTCACTTTCATTCAAATGAACACAGACCATTTTTTTAACCGTTGTTTCCCAAAACGCTTCACAAACACTCATCAAATATCACATTTTCACTGCTTTTATTTTCAATATGTAACCGGTAGCGTTAACAAGCGAAATAAACTGCAATGGCTGCATGTGGTTGAGAGCGGTTAATACAATCATACTGAATGGTTCGTAGTGGTTTCGCCGCAGTCCTATTCCGTGTACATACAACATATTTTACAGTTTTTTTTTTTTGTTATAACATGAATTTCACTCTCTTTCTTTCTACCCGTATTCTATATGGTGTACTGTAAGCAGGGGGGGTGTACTGTATACCTGTATACGTTTTTTTTAAGCAATTTTGAAGGGGCGCCACTACTTCGCGGATTTTCAGTTTTTGCGGGGGGTCTTGGTCCCCATTAACCGCGATAACCGAGGCATTACTGTATATACGTTCCTAGCAAAAATTGAAAAAATGGTTGTTAATTTAAAAAAAAAAAAAAATTAAAAAAGCATTCTAAATGGGTTGGCGTAGCTCATTAGTAAGTCGAGCCTCTGGGAGTGATTTCACTATCAGATGGCAGGAATGGCTTTGGTCAGATTCTTTGTCCACACATCGCAGAAGCCCCCACTTCCTAGTGTTGCTCCCTGTATCCAGCGTTTGAAGTGTGTAGGTAGCCCCGTATAGTGAGTAGGTGAAGTCAAGCAGTGAGGTGATAAAAGTGATGATATGGATAAGTGCAGACAGTAAACGCTTCAACTGAGGCATGAAGGATTTTATACATTTGACTATAAAAGATTTGATACGATTGAATACAAGTTACATTTATTGAGTGCAATGAAGATTTTCACCGAGTAGGCTTAAGTTCAATGACAGGTCACGCTGATCTGAATGCGGAATGTTTTGTCTCGTTCTGTTGATAACAGGACTCTGACAAAGGACGTCAGGCATTGTTTTGATAAACTGTCTGCTGTTTTGAGTTTTTCCAGACATCGAGGCGAGGTGGTGGAGCTCAGTTGGGGGCTTTCCTCGCACGCCCATGGGAGGAGCTGGTACATCAACTTGCGGAAAAACGTGGGCCGAACATTGTGTATTTTCCGTAGCACTAATTAAATACTCTATCAACACGTTATATTGGGTATTTTTGTATTCTATATATTTTATTATTTTCTTTTTCAACACAAGGATACTGCTGGTAGTGTGAATTTCCCTACGGGGATGAATAAAGTATCTATTTATCTATCTTGCTAGCAAAGTGCCCTTGTTTTTATGGAAAGCATTGTTTATTGCAGGTATTGTCAGGAAACGGACCGGGAAGCAGGAAGTCGGAACTCATATGCGTAGACGATCTGTCACTTTAATTAGGAAATAAAAGTTGTCCAACACACAAACGGACCAAAGACAAAACAAAACAGGTTTAAAGGCAATCAAAATTACAAACTAGGTATTACTCAGATCAAACAGGTCCTCAACAAGGTAAAGCCATGGTCTGGCAACGGGCAGTCCCAAAAGGAGCGTTTAAGTACTCCACAAGCAATCAGTTCAATGCGTCTCAGCCGGTGTCAAGGGGCGGGGCCAGCTGGGCGCCATGACAACCGTGCAGGACATGACAGGTATCACAGATGCAGAAAAGAAAAAGCACCGTAGTAAAAGTCTTGTTTAACAAAAAAAAAAACGTTTTTTGCAGAAGCTTTCCTTGGAAATGAGTATTTACATGACACTTAGCAATGCTCAACTGTTGTTTACTAAACAATGTTAACAGCTAGAAACATACTTTTTCCTTCTATTGAAAGAGAGTTGAAACTTTCTTTTGATATGTCCTATGGCTACAGAGCTACATTTTCTCTCTCTTCAAAAAGGGCAAAATTTGGCTTAGAGAGAATCGTCTGGCATTGAATGATTTAAAAGGAAATTCAGGAAAAAAACAAACCTTTATTTCTTCCCTCGCTTCTTGTTGTTCTTTCAACGGCGATTCCTCAACTAGGGCTTTTTCTTCCATTTCAAGGCTGTGGAGAGAAATGAGGCAGAATTATTGTGAGCTTCTATATGAAGCAGTTGGAATGGAAACATGTCTGCCTAAACGTGGTGACACATTGGAAAACTCGGCAAAGGAGTGGGTGCTTGGGTCCAGGGAGATTAAACTCCCTTTCTGCTATCGCGGCATCTGTTATCAGTTATTAAGGCTTACAAAAATTCTTCATCTCATTCCGCTAATGAATGACTTGATGCACGGCATAACCAGTAATGGGCAATGTCAGCTCAGGATGACCATAAACAGTTCTAATGAGGACAAAAACACCGAGCAAGAACTGGCATACGGCCAAGCTCATATACATCTCCAATGTTTTGGAATTCTAGAACTGCTCAAGTCATAAAAAAGAAATTCATTAGGAAAATATGAGAAGAAAGGAGAAATAGCAGTAAAATGGGTGTTTCAATAACATCGAATATTGTAGTCAAATAGCCCTAAGGTTCTCATCATGTCAGGGCCGGAACGGAGACAGGACCCACTTGCGTTGCGTTTCTCACAAGTTTTATTGAAAGAGGAAGGGCTGCGCCCACGATCCAGTGTTCGCTGGACGCGGGAAGCAAGTCGCTCTGGCACTCGGATTGTGATCCGAAACGCGGAAGTGGATCTTCCGTGGCGAGCGATGGCGGTGTCAGGAACGGAAAAAAAACGGGTTGGTAGCCGGGACAGGAGAGCAAAAATGTGGTCAGGGTCGGAAGCGAGTTGTAAGACAGAATAGGAGAGAAGACGTAGCCGGGGACAAATAGAGGTCGAAAGCAGGGATGGGGGAGCAGACGCGGTCAGGATCAAAAAGGGGTCGAAGCCAGGGACAGACGGGAGCAGAAAACGGGAGAGGTGGGAGAGTCAGGGTCGAAAAAGGCTTGCCTAGTGTTCACTGAGGTTCGCAGATGGACTGACCAAAGGGGACAGATAGGAGTGGGTTCAAATATTGACCGGGAGCCAATCAGAACCTTCGTCAGTAATCATGACAAATCAAATGAGTCACAAATAATGGATTTGCCTTCTTATCAAAGTCAGATGCTCAGATTTTTATTTTACGATAAGAAAATCTGGGTTTAACTGTTTGCATCTGACAAGGTGATTATCTCCTTCACTGGGAGCACAGTATTGACATAGAAAGCAGTCAATATCAGTACATGAATAACTAAATCGACCATCTGCCTATCATGCAAGTTTCCCCTTTCAAAAGATCGAAGTTAAAATATGGTCAAATAAATTAAGAAATACCTAAAGGTACATTGAGGAGTGTTTGATCAGCAGATGGTACTCTATTGTTCAATGCAAACGAAAAGCAGTGCCAAATGAGCACAGCGCATCAGCATGATGCCAGAAAAACATGGCGGCGACTATTAGGTGTATGGATTCCGCTATGTAAAAGATATACACATTTCTTGAACTAAGAGTATTTATAAAAATTAAGAATGTCTAGACCAGAACGGAGACAGGACCCACTGGCGTTGCGTTTCCCACAAGTTTTATTGGAAGAAAGAGAAAGGGTTGCGCCCAGGATCCGGTGACTGCTGGACGTGGGAAGCAGTTAGCTCTGAACGCGGAAGTGGATCTTCCGTTTCAAGCGATGGCGAAGTCAGGAACGGAAAAACGGATCAGTAGCCGGGACAGGAGAGCAAAAACGTCGGAAGCGAGTCGTAAGCCAGGAAAGGAGTGTAGACGTGGTCGGGATCAAAAACGGGTCGAAGCCGGGGGACAGACGAGTGCACTAAACAGGTGGGAGTCAGGGTCGAAAAAGGCTGACAAAAGGCGACAGACAGGAGTGGGTTAAAATAGGGACAGGGGAGCCAATCAGAGTCCGAGGCAGCTGGCGCCAAAGGAGCGGGCAGAGGTGATTCACATTGGTAATCATGACAAACAATGGGATGAAAATTGATGTTTTTTTTTTTTTTTAAATACCTGAAGGTATTTTAACCACTAGGAGGCCCTTAATGTTCCATTCTTATCTTATAAAGAAAGTTCAATTTTTTCTAAGAGTGTAGTGATTGCACATTTTATGTTATATCTGTTATCGATATTATTCCGGGGAAGAAGGTTATTATCGGTTTGAAAAAATAGGTAAATCTATATTGCATCCCTAATCAGCTAATGTTTCTTTGTATCTAAACCTGAACAAGTGAATAGTTGGACACAGTTTGATCACGTCTTGCAAACCGTTCCAAGACTTGACTCCACACACCAACACATACGTACTTTTCCTGGTGGTTCTCACCTTTGGGATTATGAATTCACTACAGCCCTTTAAATTATAATTTCCCTCTTTCCAAATGAATAATTAATGGATGTTTTCTGGCACTATGTTTTTGTTGACCTTAAATAGCAGTTGTGCAGTGAAAAATTTTATTAAATCATCTCATTTTAATAATTTGGACTGCAGGAATAAAATATGAGTATGGTCTCGATAGCCTACGCTGTGTATGATTCTAATTGCACGTTTTTGAAGGATAAAAAGGGGCAGTAGTCAACTTTTGTAATTATCGCCCCAGACTTCTGCACAATATGTTAAGTATAACAGAACTAGAGCACAATATAATACAATGCATTATAGTTTAAAATAATTTTGGGCTTTATTGAAATGCTTTTAGATACTTTAGTTTGTATGTCTATTAAGAGTTGTAGCAATGTCCGCCATTCTGCTTCAAATCACCATGGCAAGTATGTAAAGATCAAATGAGCGAGTGGCATGAAAAGAAGCCTTACAGGTCAGTTTGCTTGCTTCCACCAAAATACACATCCTCCTTGGCAACAATAGGAAAATCACCGGTGCTGATTTTGATGATTATTGGCGCCAGGGAACGGCAATTGAATTGAACGTTCCCTTAGATGTCTGTCAAATTTTCCAATGCACTCAAATCAAAAGTTGATGACCCAGAAAGACCTCTGTTATCTGTTTACCCAGCCGAGTTGGTGTGCCGGTTAATTTCAACATGATTGTATGACACGGCCCACACGGCCAAAAAACAGCTGGAGAAACAAACAAATGATGACTTCATTGGATCTAAACGATGCGCCGTCACGATAGAAAACATTGAAAAAGTAAACTAAGCGAGCTGTTGTAAACCAAAACTCATCAGTAATCACTTTACGGCATCTGCTTGTTCAGCCGTAAACACCATGCAGTGAAAAAGCAGAATAAAGGGATGTATTTCCTATGTCTATGCTAGTCATAGAGAAGAAAAGAAGATAGTGCCACGGACCAGGAACGGAGACGGGACCCAATTGCAGTCGTTTACTTTATTTAGAAGGGGAAAAGGACTTGCACCCACGATCCAATGAACGTCGGTCACAGGTAGTAGATAGCTGGGAACGCGGAAATGGCACCTCCGTGTTGAGCGAAGGCAGTGTCGAGAGAGAGAAAAAACAGGTCGATGGCCAGGACGGAGGAGTCACAAAAGCTTGCCTAGTGTGTAGCGTAGGTTCGCAGACAATCCGACAAATGATGACAGGAATGTGCGGGTTTAAAGGGAGCCAATCAGCGCCCGGGGCTGTTGGCGCCAAGGAACATGCACAGGTGCCTCGCATCAATAATCATGACAGATAGTACTGGACAAGAATCGTTTTTTAGCTTTGTTAGCATTGGGCTATTCTGAACGTTATTCAACAAAAGGTACCATATATTATTAAAACTCTTTTCAGGCTATCTTTTTCTCTTGTTTCAATGTGGGCACATGCGTTTTATAGTCAGGTGCAGCTTATGTATGAACGAAATATTATTTCCTTTAAACATGTACCGGGTGCGGTTTATAATCTGGTGTGCTCTATAGTCTGAATATTACAGTACTTGCAAAGGTATAAAACTGACCCTTATCCTAACAAAAAATAATATCTTTACACTTAAACAAATCATTTATATATACACACATATACATACATACATATAAATAAGGTTTCTTCATTTTCCTCATGTTGAGGTTTTTGAGTTTTTCCTTGCCCTCATGTTGGTTCCAGATCAGGGGATGGTGTAATAATAGTCCGAAAAATAGTCTGTGTAATAACCTGTGCAGCCCTTTGAGACTCTTTGTGATTAAGGGCTATACAAATAACAATGACTTGACCTGACTTGACTATAAAACAGTTTTTCTATGTTAATGTTTATAAATTGCTTTTTTGCTCTGCAAATCAAATTAAGAATAAGATGTAGGTTTATTCAACAGTAAATATGACTGTGCCTTATGAGAAACAAACCTCACCGCACGTCGCTGCCATCAAAAGCAATGGATTTGTCCACCCACCACAGAAAAGAAAAAAAAAATGTTATCTTACCAGCCAGGAGTTTCCTCTTCACTCCTGTCGTCAGCTAACTTTCGCTTCACCCCGCTGTCGTAGTGGCCGCTTCCATTTTCCCGTTCCTTCGGAACAAAACAAAGAAGGAAGCGCTGCCGTCACTCCGGTTTTTGACTGCCAACGTTCGACACGAGCTGCGAAAGTTTGTGAATGAGACCCCGCCCCGTTCCTTGAGCAAGTAGTGCCCCATCGATCAGAGTTCAAAGAGCGGCCGGTGTGTGAAAGTCATTTATGGTCCCTCCCTGGTTACATATAGGTCAAGCATTTTCCACGCTACATAAAATCCATCCATCCATCCATTATCGGCACCGCTTATCCTAAGTAGGGTCGCGGGGGTGCCGGAGCCCATTCCAGTTATCTTCGGGTAGTGGGCAGGGGACACCCTGAACTGGTTGCCAGCCAGTCGCCGGGCACACAGGGACAGACAATTTGCCCGCTCATTCACACCTAGGGACAATTTGGACCGGCCAATTGACGTGACATGCATGTTTTTGGAATGTGGGAGGAAATCGGAGTGCCCGGAGGAAACCCACGCAAGCACGGGAAGAACATGCAAACTCCTTAAAGGAAGGTTTGTAGCTGGGTTTGAACCCATGACCTTAGAACTGTGCTGCACACGGCCTAACCACTGCGCTGCCGTGCTGCCTGGTTACATATAGATCAAGCATTTTCCACATAACATAAAATCCATCCATTATCTGCACCGCTTATCCTAAGTAGGGTCGCGGGGGTGCCGGAGCCCATTCCAGCTATCTTCGGGGCAGTGGGCAGGGGACACCCTGAACTGGTTGCCAGCCAATCACAGGGTCAGACAATTCGCTCGCTCATTCACACCTAGGGACAATTTGGACCGGCCAATTAACCTAACGTGCATGTTTTTGGAATGCGGCAGGAAAGTTCCCGGAGGAAACCCACGCAAGCACTGGGAGAACATGCAAACTCCACACAGGAGGTTCGATCTCATGACCTCAGAACTGTGCCGCACACGCGCTAACCACTGCGCCGCCCTGCTGCCCATGAATGCATTAATTTATCATAAATATTTTTTAACACTTCTCCTCAAAATTATTAGCAATTAATCTTTAGTGAATAATTTATTATTTCCAATCTGCCAAAGGAGTAAGCTCTTTTGAGGTATACTCAAAATAAATATAGCAGGAAATCTTTAGTGCTGCACTCAAACCCCCCAAAATTATTTGTCGTGTTATAACACTGCAAGATAAATAAACAGACAAGGAAATAATAAAACATTAAAAAGAATACATACAATTAAATAATTAAATGAATAAAGAAGTAAACTAATATTTGATCCATCCATTTTCTGCAACGCGTATCTACATTAGGACCGCGGGGGTGCTGGAGCCCATCCAGTTAACAAATAATCAATAAAATTAAAATGGTGCTCCAGTTGCAGATAATTTAGCCCGGTCAAAAAGATAATTGTTCTTATTTAAATGATAATAAATCATAAATAAAAAATAAAGTGAAGAGAAAAACAGCACTTGAAATGAGAGACAGACGGACTATTTTGCTCACTTTATGATTTTTTTTTTCAGAAAATGATAAAATATCTGACATTTCAAGTACTGTTTTTATCATTTTACCCAAAAAACAATAAAATAAGAATTCGGGTACATAAAATGAGCAAACTACCTTCCAATGGGGCAAGATATTTATGTATTGTTTTGCAGTGCAGAAATTAAGTTTTTAGGTGTCATAACAGACAATAAATGAAGTTGGAAAACACACATCAGACACATAAAAACTAAGGTATCTAAAAGCATTTCCATAATTAATAAAGCCAAATTCATTTTAAACTATAATGCATTGTATTTATTATATTGTTCTCCTGCCCGCTGCTATCAATAAACAGCAGCTTGCACACCCCAACGGAGCTTTATCGTCGACGGCGACTTTAATCGGGCATGTTTATGGACTGTACTCCCAAATCCATTCAATATGTGGACTGAGCAATTCGGGAAAAACACTGGACTATGTGTAATGAAAGATCAAACGTCAGACATTCCGGTTGTATCCACCAACTCTGTTTGTCCCTCACCCCCGTCATACAAAAAAACATTCCAAGCAGAATACAGAGATGAGGAATATGGCGAATGAGTGATACTAGAGATTGGGGATAGTGCATCTAGTTAACTTTCTGTAATTGTTGCTATTCTTATATCATAACTTATCATTAATATAATTACAATTGTTTTTATTATCATTGGTGTATTTAATAGGGAAGATGAATAGGTAGGAAAAATAAGCATTTGCTTCTTACTACCCCTTTTCGAACATATTAAGTAACATTATTTTGTTGTCGAGTTATTGTTTCTGTTCTGTTTTTATTTTAAGGTTCGAATAAAGTTTTCATTCATTCATTCATTCATTCAGTGCACATGCTATTAAAAGTGCAAACTACCTTTAGCGACATCGTGGCGGCATGATCCGGTGTGTTCCGACTCGTCCGGCCCACTGAAAGACACAAACAACAGGGAGAGGGTACTTATTTTGAAAGCAAGTTTTTAAAGTCACACGTCTTCTGGCAAGGTAGGCAGAGTCCAGCCACGAGATGGACATTTGGCAACCTCGTTCGAGAGTCTCTCGGGCCAAACATGGTCAAGCGAGCGAAAGCTTTTTGTAAATAGAGAGCGCTACTGCCAAAAACCGCCTCATAGCCTCATTAATAGGGATGCTTACAAGGCATTAAATAGGCCCTGGGGCTGAATGACGCAAGGCAGCTGGATACATGCAAACTGATTTTTGGACTCTCTCTCGTTAGCAGGTCTACATTGAGCCCCTTGCTTCCTTGTGCTTTGTTTATCGCTAGGTCAAGTCAAGTCATTTTTATTTGTATAGCCCTTAATCACAAAGAGTCTCAAAGGGCTGCACAGGTTATTTCACAGACTATTATTACAGACTATTAATACACCATCCCCTGATCTGAAACCAACATGAGTGCAAGGAAAAACTCAAAAACCTCAACATGAGGAAAATGAAGAAATCTTGAGAAGGGACCGCACATTGTGGTAATCCCCCTTTCAGGATGACCAGGCTGCAATTAGAGGTAAGATCGGGCCCAAAAAAAGCACCCGAGCCCGACGCAGGCCCGAGGGGTATTAAACCCGACCCAGACCGAGCCCGACTAATTAACTGGATTTGCTGGCCCGGCCCGAGGGGGCCCAAAATTACATATTTTATTTATAAGGAGGGGTGATTTATGATAACAAATTAAACTCTGCCTTTTGTTACAACATCTAGGCCTAAGTTAAATAAAACTGTATAAACATTTACATCATTTTTTGAGGTAGCGAAAACATTTAAGGGCGTCCGTCATTTTGACGACTTGATCATTGGGCCATAATCCACAGCAGCAGTAGTAGTACGTCCTTAAGATTTTAGCGCGGCACTATCATTGAGGGGGTGTTGACGTGTTGTGCCCTTTTCCGACTCCTATGCAAATCCCCCCCCCCTGATCGTATTCTATATAAAACGCTTATTAAAACAATAAAGCGAGCTAATTATAATAATTGGGAGATCCTAGTCTATATAACGCGTTTATTTAAACAATAAAGCGTGATTTTATTCTGCAAATTGCGTTTTTTAACGCGGATGAAAATGTCACCAACGTCAATGTACGCTTCCGACAAAAGCGATCGTATTCTATATAAAACGCTTATTAAAACAATAAAGCGAGCTAATTATAACAATCGGAGATCCTAGTCTATATAACGCGTTTATTTAAACAATAAAGCGCGATCGTATTCTACAAATTGCGTTTTTTAACGCGGATGAAAATGTCACCAACGTCAATGTAGGCTTCCGACAAAAGCGATCGTATTCTATATAATACGCTTTAAAACAAAATAAAGCGAGCTAATTATAATAATTGGGAGATCCTAGTCTATATAACGCGTTTATTTAAACAATAAAGCGTGATTTTATTCTGCAAATTGCGTTTTTTAACGCGGATGAAAATGTCACCAACGTCAATGTACACTTCCGACAAAAGCGATCGTATTCTATATAAAACGCTTATTAAAACTCTTACCAGAGTGCGTTTTCCTCGTCAGTTCTCCTCTCTTGAGTTTATCCTTAACTTCTTGTTGGTCCGACTCCATATCGGGGATACCAGGCCAAAAATCACGCGAATTTGCGGAGGGGAAGATTATTAAGAGGACAGCATTCACGTCACGTCACGTGCACAGAGCATGCTCTGGCTCCGTTAAAAGCAATTACAGCTCCTTCTCCGTTTTATCCAAATTATTTATTTTATAACAAGTATTCCTTGGTCTAGTATCCATACATAGTTTAAGTATATATTTTTAATGAACATATATTTATAATTATTAATTAATTAAAAAAAAAAAAAAAAAAAAAAAAAAGCAGGACCGAACCCGACCCGACCGTATGACTGACATTTCAGGCCCGACCCGGCCCGAAATTGCCTCGGGTTCGGGTTCGGGCTCGGGCCATGAATCTTAGCTCTAGCTGCAATAACAAATAATACACATATATTGTTAAAATAAAACATAGGTTATTCATATGCTATAGAAAAGAAGTGTGTTTTAAGCTTAGATTTAAACATTTCCACTGAGGTTGCAGATCGAATCTCAAAAGGCAGAGCGTTTTAAAGGACTGGGCCCCAGAATGTTATCCAATCGGTGGATTTCTTCTTGGCTCTTGGGATCACTAGTAGACAGGGTTGGGTAGGGTTACTTTAACTTGATTACTTTCAATTACTTTTGGATGACTCCAATACCAAATATGCTAATAAAAGACAACAGAAACTAAATATGAATAAAATTATGACTCACAACACGTGGTAAGCTTTCTCTCCTGGCTTTGATCTCTTTGATCTCCAGCAAAGAACATAAAATGCGACAGAAACAAAATGAAAGTAAATCCATACAGCTGCCAACATCATTTTTGCCGTTACATGGATTCCGTTACTCCCTCATTTTATTCATATTTAATTTCTTTTGTCTTTTATTAGCATATTTGGTATTGGAGTCATCCAAAAGTAATTGAAAGTAATCAAGTTAAAGTAACCCTACCCAACCCTGAATATAAGGGGATGGTGTCATAATAGTCTGTAGTTTGCAATAGTCCTTTGAGACTCGTATCTCACAGACAGCTTATCCAGTGCCCATAAAACAGATGACTTGGAGCTACAGGTCGTGGGAAACGGCTACATTTGGGGCATGTAGACCAGACTATACTCGTAGAAACCTAATGCAAGACAGCAGCTAGCCAGACGCTCTCTAAATCGTTTTCTTGTACTGGAAGGAGAAGCCCTCCAATTTCGTATTACTTTGGTATCATAACATTAGAGACCAAGCGGGGAGGTTGTCATCTCGAGGTAAGTTCGACCCTATGTGGCTTTTATGAAGGTACAAAGTTACTTGGTGGATTTTCACCGCGATGACAGAGGGATTACTGTATACACCAGCTATCTTTAGAGTTGTCTCTCTCTGCTGTGCCCTTTCTCTAATCTCAGTGACAAGTGAGCGTTGAGATGTCTACTTCAGTTTCAGAGGAGACGCCGATACCGCGTGTCGGCTCTAGTAAAACGACTCTCTTGATGCGGTGACGTAAGGGGACGCCTCTTGCGCTTTCGACGAGGGATGCACAGCTTGAGAAACATGGCCAAAAAAGGCCCGGCGTGTTAGCAGATGATTTTATGGTCCTAAAGCAGCACAAGGGCCATTTTGTAAACAATGGTCTTCTTTTGAAACCTAAAGGATGTGTCTCAACTATGATTGACAAGCCTAAGATGCATGAGCAAAAACCGCCAAACAGAATGCATTTCATTTATTTTAACAGAAAAGATCGCGTGAGATATATAAGCTTCAAGGAATTCATTAAAGCGAAACCACTGGATGTGGCGCTTCTGCCTCGGACTCCGATTGGCTCCCTGTCCCTGTTTAAACCCAATCCTCTCTGTCACCTGTTGTCAGTCCGTCTGCGAACCTCAGTTTACTCTAGGCAAGCTTTTCGACCCTGACTCATACCTGTTTCCCGGCTTCGACCTGTTTTTTGATCTTGACCAGGTCTAGTCTCCTCTCCTGGCTTTCGACTCGTTGCTGATCCTGACCACGTTTTTGCTCTCCTGTCCCGGCTACTGACCCGTTTTTTCCGTTCCCGACACCGCCATCGTGTGCCACTTCCGCGTTCAGAGCGACCTGCTTCCCGCAACCGGATCGTGAGTGCAATCCTTTCCTTTCTTCCCAATAAAACTGAGAGAAACGTAACGCAAGTGGGTCCTGTCTCCGTTCTGGTCCTGTCAGTTATGCCAAATCCAATCATGTGCAAGTCATTTCTACTAAAGAGAAATGAATAAGACAAACTGCTCTGGGTCATAGTTTGTGGGAATATTTCTGGTTTGAACGATTAACAAAGGCCATTATGACATTTTAGGAGAGGAGGCATCAATTACTCCTGGCAAGACTACTAAATAACCAAAGATTAGGGTTTTGGCTACAGAGCGAGAAAACATTCTCATGTGATTTTTATTAATCCAAACCATCTAAAGAAGAATAGAAAGTCTATTATATTGTGCGCGTTAAGGCTTTTGTTTAGGGTCGGAATCTAAAAGGGTGTTCTCCCGTTGCGGATTGCTTTTTTTATTGCTCGACAGGACCCTTTCCAAAGAAAGCCTCGGACTAAATGATCCCGAGTGCGAGGAATAACAAGAAAGTCAAAATTCCGCTCGACGGCGCGGTCCAGTAGTTTTAAATGATGCTTTCCATCCTTGCCGTGGTCCCGGAGCGAATTGTGATTTAGTGGAGATGACGGAACACAAAGCGTTGAAGAGTGCTGATTCCACTTGGACTTGTCGGTTTAGCTTCTGATGTCATCTTTAATCTTTATGACGGCATCGCCCGGCCAAGTAGACGACTTCACCGTTTCCTTGCTCGGCTATAAATCGACTTACTATTGCTTGACCTACTTGCCATTGCCGCGGCATTGTGGCTATCTGAAAATGTCACTTGATTAGCTGCGTAAGCTAGAAACCGCACATTTAACTAACTGGTGTATGAGATGAATGGATCACGTTGGCATACTAAAAGAAACAAATACATTGGGCCAGCAGGTTAATGTTTAACTTGTCTATTTTCATAAGGGTGCAAATACCGTAAATTCCGGACTATAGAGCGCACCTGATTATAAGGCGCACCCACCACATTTTAAGAGGAAAACCAATTTTGTACACACACAAGCCGCACCTGTATATAAGCCGCATGCGCCCACATTTAAACATGTAACACAAACACAAAATTAACCCAAACCCGACTGCAAGTCCCGCGATTGAAACTAAATGTCCTTCATTAAAGTCCACAGTCCAAAAATCACAGCCGGCAAAATGAACGGAAAATGATACCGGTACTTAAGGTTTGATGCAGACCTGCAGAGTCCGGGTCCCGTTGAAAGTAATCCAAGGAAATAAGTGTATATTTCCAAAGGTAAGGGTGGGAAAAATATATCAGATGAACACATTTACTCCTTTTTCTTTAACCAACTTTTTACCCCCTCTTCTTTCCTTGTCTGTCCCTCACCTTTAGCGGTCCCCACTTAAACTCGGCACCCCGCGTTTGTTCCGCCCCTCATTTTTCGTTCATCCGTGCAAAACACATCAGAATAAGTGTCTAGATAATACAAATAAATACATTACAAAAATATACAGTTGCAAATACATATTATACATGGGTTACACATATTTACAAAGAAAGACGGTACACCGAGAGAGTTTTCAAAGCTTTAATAATAATAATATAGCTTTGGCAGGGCAGTTAATGGTAGCAACACTCGAGCGCCGCTAGCGGCCTTTAGAAAAATTACATAAATTGGCCGCATCACTGAATAAGCCGCAGGGCTGAAAGTTAGGGAAAAAAGTTACGGTAATAATAAGACATAGGCGCCGCTGCGAGCGGCAGCCTTTCCAGCAGCTCCGTGTTATTTCGCTCTTTTTGTGATTGATTGTTTTAAGTGTCTGTTTCTATCTTCTGTGTTTTTCGTCCCGTTTGACAACTACACTTTGAATTACTTTCTGTCCTATGGTTATGGGTTTTAATGTACAAAAATGCGTTTATTCGAGGAATCAACTCCTTGCCCTGAAGAATACGCGTGCCGGCGTGATGAGGGGGCCCTATCGTGCATGCAGAGCCGGAGCTAAGGTGAAGGCTAAGCGGCTAGCGGCGTTATAAGCCTTCGGTACCGTCCGTAATCATAGGAAATGCGAACTCTTTACCAAATAAGACCGACGAACTGGCTGTGCTGGTGAAAAACAAAGCGTACAGGGAGTGCAGTTTGCTATGTTTTACGGAAACATGGCTCACGTCTAGCATCCCGGACGCTAACGTGGAGCTACCCGGCTTCAGAGCTGTTATGACAGACAGTGACACAAAAGCCTGCGGAAGGCGGAGGTGGACTCGCTATCTATGTGAACACGAGGTGGTGTAACCCTGTGCACAAAGATTTCCATCTGCTGCAGGGACGTCGAATTTTTGGACTAGCGTGTGATGTCACCCACTCCGCTGTTGCTAAAACACAACACAGCACCCCGAGGCCATCCTGTTAATCTGTTAATAAACAACAAAGGATACTGCTGGAAGTGTGAAATTCCCTACAGGGATAAATAAAGTATCTATCTACCTAAGACTGCCATTCATGCACGGAAATAATGAAACAATGTTTTTTTTTTATGGGTTAAACATATGCCGTGGTCACTCATTTGCCGAATTTACACATGCACTCATAACTCAAACTGGCAACAAGTCTGGATAGACGGCATGCATGTGTTTGACAAATGCATTTTAGGGAGAATGAAACGCCTTCGGCAGATTTTTTTTCGCTCAGTGGAAGCGGTTGGAAAACGAAATTGCATATACTCTATATAACCACTTTGGTCAGTCCAGCTGCTTTGATGAGGAACACACTCAGCAATAAAGTAGCAAAGTTTGGCATGTTTATGGTTTCACATGTGCAAATCTGCCTACTTTTCTGATAATTTATTTGATAAAAAAAAAAAGCTTACCCTGGTTTGAGGCAGCTAATAAATATAGTTTGAAAGATATATTAGCTTTGAAGCCATTTTGTGGTGTTTCGGAGCCTAGAAACAATATAAAGCCTCATCTGGTTGCGTTATATCTGGGGAATGAAGTTTTAAGTTTCAGGTACACCTGGAGCCTGTGCACCTACCATAGATATCCAATGTAAGTTTTCCGGAAGCTAACGCTACACTCCAAGTTAATTAAGTAATCCCTTGGTATAAAGCGGTTCACCTTTCATGGTCTCACTGCTTTGCGGATTTTTATCATGCATTTTGAGTGGCTAAATACTCCCAAATACGTGAATGTGTTTAATTGCTGTTAAAAGTGTCGATAAAAATTGTTCAAACCTCATATTGTTAGAATATGATATACCATAAATTCCGGACTACAAGTGCTACTTTTTTCCCAAACGTTCAACCCTGCGGCTTATTCAGTGATGCGGCCAATTTATGTAATTTTTCTAACGCTCGAGTTCAAGGTAAAAGCAAACGAGCAGTCTGATAAAGAAGGAAACACAGCTACTGCACGCAAACTTCACTTTGCGAGCGTGGGATGATGTCTATATGACAAAGTCTCTTTCCCATTCTAAAGGAGGACAACTTTGATGACGACAGTTATAGGGAGGAAGATGAGAAGGGTTTTCCGTGCTTACCACAAGCACGGACTGTTTTTTTTAACAGAGCTGTTTGCTGTGTTGCGAGCGTGTTGCTAGTAGCGTTTTGCTACCCTTCACAGGCACGGTTTGGGACGAAAGTTATAATATTATTAAAGCTTTACTCTTTCTGTGTACCGTCTTTCTTTGTAAATATGTGTAACCATGTACGATATGTATTTGCAACTGTACATTTTTGTAATGTATTTATTTTGGACACTTATTCTGATAAGTCTTGCACTGACCAATTAAAAAGAAAGGGCGTAACAGACGCGGGGGATGACGGGAAGTGAGGACCGGTAAAGGTGATTGTTTGTGGATACGGCAGACAAAAGTGGATATATATTTTTCCCACCCTTACCTTTGGAAATATACACTTTTTTTCCTTGGATTACTTTTAACGGGACCTGGACTCTGCAGGTCTGCATCATATGTTAACTACCGGTATCATTTTCTGTTCATTTTGCCGGCTGTGGTTGTTGAACTGTAATAAGAGCTTGCTCTGTCCACTCCACGCATCGGCCCGGTATTGCAGTACCTCCGGGAACGGTGCAATCGCAATGATCGCAGCAAGGCTTTTGGGCTAGGACCTTAGCTTGGCCTTTTGGCTGAGAGTAAGTGTCCCGGCTCCTAGGCTTTGTAGCGTATTATGAACTGACCGATAACGGATAATGGATGATGAATAACGAAGATAGATCAATAATCCGGCAAAACGAACATCAAATGCCACAGAAACAAAATGAAAATAAATCCAAACAGCTTGCCGACATCATTTTTGCCGTTCCATGTATTCCGGTACTCCAAATCCTGCACAAAATTGAGTCATTTTATTCATATTTAGTTTCTTTTGTCTTTTTTGAGCATATTTGGTATTGGAGTCATCCAAAAGTCATTGAAAGTAATCCAGTTAAAGTAACCCTACCCAACCCTGCTAACCATCTCACCTTTTTTGGGACAAAAGAATTAACAATACCTAAAATACTCTTTGTATGGACCCTTACATAGTTTGCACATGCCAATTTTGACACCCGCTTGAACGTATGAATCAATTCAAACCAAATGAAGTCCAGCTCTGCTTTGACCGCCGCCATTTGATCAAAGTAAAAGTGAAGAGTCCGTCTTACCCTTTGACTTATTGATGTCATCTGCTTCCAGATGCCTAGAAGAGGGAGAGAGCGAGAAGACACATGAGGTCACTCCATCATACTCGAGTGATAACAGACATGAGGAAAGACAAAAACATAACACGAAATAAATACAAAGCAGGGCATCCTACAAAAAGGGGGGTGAGTGAGCGTTGTGGGCGTTAAATATGGATGGAGGCGGCAGCTGTCTGCCGGCTAGCAGTGATGATGTAACAGGGGGAGGGTCCGGACACGCCCTGCTTTGAATATATTCAAGCGTCACGGTCTAAGGGTGATGGGGATGGTGAGAGGTCACGGAGGAGGGATGGGTCAGGGTTTGTCTTGTGACAAAAGGCAGAGAAATAATCAACAAATTCAAGAAAAACATAATTTCATTGAGGTATGATTATGTATTTGGGTGGAATGGGGCAAGGCTTTGCTGTGAAGTAAATACAGTGGGCATCAAGGTCTATTTGATCTTGCCAGGTTGTAATTAACATGTATATCAGTTTCTAATATATATAAATCAAACAACCTTAAGATCAATATTACCTGTAATTTTCCTTACGGGTCTGAGCGTTCGCACAAAGTCAGTGAGCAACGCTTGAAACCACAGTGAGCAACGGCAACCCCAAGTATGGCAACTAAATCATGATCAAACATGTCCAAAACTTGACATTTTGCTGAGTTTCCGGCAATGCAAAATTTTTTTTCACTTTTGAATGAATTGACTAATGTATCATTGCAAAGGTTGTACGGCCTACAAACAAATTGTTTTTACAAAAATTATTCCACGAGATTTCCATTTCTTTTATTCCTGGTATCTTTTGTCACATAATACTAACATTTTTGGGGGCTTATTTAGTCGTTTGCATGATACAGAACTGTATTTAATCTCATTTTTTTAGTAAGAGTACAATGTTGGCAACAAGATTGACTCGATATAGTTGGTAATTATTTGAATGCACAAAGTTTTTCCTCTTTTTCTCTGTTTTTTTTCTCCTTTTTTTAAATTCCTTTTTAAAAAATTCTCATTGTGTTTATTTTTTCCTAGCTGTGACTTTTTTCTTGCTTTTTTGTTCTCTATTACCTTTTTCCCCTTTATTTGCTTCTTTCTTTTCTTCTGGCTTTTTTTCTAAACTTTTCCTGCTCTTTTTCTCTTCTTCTCTCCTTTTGTTTCGTTTTTTCTCAGTTTTTCACTACTTTTTCATTTTGGTATTTTTTTCTTTTTTGTTCTATTTCCCCCCTTTCCTTCCGGTCATTTTGTGCACAATTTTACATTATATTTGGTTGTGTCGGGATTAAAGAAGCAAAAACAACCCGAAGAGCCGTTTGGGACCCGAAAGAGCCAGTTCTTTTTAGTGAGCCGAGCTGAAGAAGCCGGTTCTCGAAAAACTCTACTGACTTTACTCAACTTCGTTCTACTGTACGTCGACATTGACTTCAAAATACCGCATTTAGAACACAGCGTCAGGGGAACTCGTGTATTTTTACCTTCATGCACTGTAACTTTGACTTAATTCGCTTCTTAATTAGCAATTTCGAGCCCTATTGCTTAAGATATCTCATTCAGAAAAGATAGCATGCGCCATGGTGTGCTTGCTTCCTTTTTTTGTCCTCTCACTCGCTTTTGGTTCATTTTTGGCATTAAACTGCTGTCTGGTTTACCTTGCTTTGTTGGGGTGACTTGTTTGCTGTGTCCTTGCCTTTTATACCAAGTTTATTTATAATTCAAATAATTAGCATTGGACACACTGCGATTCAACAAGTTATAATGATTCAGAAGTTAATTGAAAGCCATATGGGGATAAATCATATAAAGCTAAACGAGAAAAGTTAAACCTGAGAAGTTGATTTATTGTTTAGTGTGTACTCATGTATAATGCACACCCCTAATTTTGTATTAAAACTAAACGTTTTTGAATACATGCGGCCATGATTTAAATGATTTATGGACAACGTAAACTATGATGATGAGATAAAATCAAATGCCTTTTCGTAGGTCGTCTATATCCCTGCTGGTCTAATGCAGGGTTCCTCCATCTTTACCAAGCTGAGAGCCAATTTTCGTTACTAATTAGCGCAAAGGGTACTTACTTTGATATATATTTCTAAAATAACATTTTATCATGTTAATACTATGTTAATACCACATTAATTATTGGAAGTGGGGTTAAAGAGACTTAAGTCAACCACTAAAAAAAAATGCACTAAATACAAGAATAACTACAATACCAAAAACCAAACAAAAACAAAAAAGGATATAAATCAAAAATAACAAAAACAAAAAACTAAATAGAGCAACTTGAATGTTTTAGGCATCCCATATCCCAACATTTTCTTTCAAACAAACCATAATTTTTCCCAGTAATCTCGTATTCCTGGGCAAAGCCAAAATATATGCATGTGGTTAACGTCTAGTCTCCACATGTTCTCCAGCATGGTTGTTGAACCTCGGAGAAACCTCTCCATCATACCGTAACCGTTGCCCATTTCAAGCTTAATGGGGAGCAGAGCTTTCAGCTGCTCTGCCCCCCAGCTCGTGATCTCATTACCCCCTAAACTCTGGAATTCCGCCACACGGCCTTTTTTCAAATCTGGACTCGAGACTTGCCGATCCATAATATACTGCCTTACATTCTTACCCCCACGCCCTCAAATACGTATACTTTGTTTTATTAGGTATTTATTGCTTGCAGTGTTCTCGTTTGCCCGCGTCCCTGCGTCCTAGGCCCATCATTTTTGCTGGGGACGCATAGTCTCAAATCAACGTGCGTCCCTGGGACGCAACTTTTTTGACACAAAATTGTCATTATTACCCGATTACTTTTTTTTTTTTTAACAAAGATTTACCGCACTCCAAACTTTTCGTCAGGCAGATGTTGTTTTGGTCTCGCGGTTGGAGTTTTCGTCTGCATGCCGATCTCGAGTTTTGTGGTGAAAAGTCCGTCTCTTTTTAGAGAACCGGCTTTTTCGGCTCAACTCATTCAAGAGAGCCGGCTCTCAAACGGCTCACTTGCTTTGATGCATTATATTACGAATGATTATGTTGTATAAAGAAGGTAAGAAAAAAAGGAAGTATAAAAGGAAAAATGAAAAAAAAGACAGGTTTGTGGTTATCCCTTTAATCGGTATATTACCAACAATAATTTGATGCAGAAAATAAATTCATAATTTGATGATTAAAACGGAATGAATATATAGATTTACTAAATTTTGGGGAGCCATAGATCTCTGTTAGGACCCATTGATTTTTGAGCATGCGAGACTCATCACTTTTCAGAGGTAAAATGAACACTGTGCTTGTGTGATTTATTCTCGTTTTATATTCTGTGAACAGCATACATACACTCTATTATTATTATGATCTTTGGATACAAGTGCTAGCTTGCCACTGACTGAGCATGTATGTACTGTTTGTCATTGCACAAGGAAGGATTCCTATTTTTGTGTGTGAAAAAGCTCTTGAGTGACAGATGAAGTGATCACTGGGCAAACGGAGCCCTTGTTTCCTTTGTGCTATTTCTGTCTGCAAACATCTCACCATACATGGGTCAGTAATTACATGCAGTGCTCTTATCTCAATGAGTCAAACAAGGAGATATTAATAACATGTTTGCCTAATTGAATCATGTTTTTCCTGCAACGGGTGTAAAGTGTCAGGGTTTGTTCCAATCACAAATTAGAAAGAGTAGCAGAGCGAAACTGTTAAAACAAACATTTCTTTTAACAGCTGCATGTTGTAACCCATCTTTACCAGATTAAAAAAATAACTAGCCCATGGCACATTAATCACGCTCCTCCTAATATCGTGCTTGATTAACCATAAGGCACGAATACTTGGCAGAAATCGTGCAGCCGCCATCCCCGCAGGTTCCAAACGATGCATCAATACTTTCTCACTTCTTCCCCGGGGTTGTTTTCTGTCAAGAACAAACAAGTCGAGCTCTGCTCGTGCTCAGACACCCACGGGGCTGTGACTCCATATGTTTCACTCCATTGGCCACCCGGCACCCAATGAAAACACTTAGAAAGTCTTTCAAGTTGGGACTTCTCATTGGATATGAATCGCATTGCATACATGTCCATACAGGAAAATTCAGCATGGTAAAGTAAATAAAACTCCCAGCACATGACCACTTTTGGAAATGCTAGCAGATTTTTGTAGTCAACAAAGTAGCTTCCTCACTTGATCCTGAGGAATAAGCCATTGAGCAATCACCTAATAACATTTACCGTATTTTCATGACTATAAGGCGCACCTAAAAGCCTTTTTTTTTTTTTCAAAAGCTGACCATGCGCCTTATAATACAGTGCGCCTTATATATGGATCAATATTAAGTCGCAAAGTCTTGCAACTAAGGCAAGCAGCCGCCGACTAGATTTTCACCCGAAGGCCAAGTAGTCCGCGGTGAATGTTGGGATATATATGCACCAGCGTTTCATTTCCTAACCAATGTGTCAATCATCATTTGAATCAGTCACTATTGGCTAAAGTTATTCGGAGGTAAAGAGGGCAGATCCTTTTTATCATTGACAGGCTCGCATAGGCGAAAGGGGCGAAACAAAGCCTGCAATTGGCCGAAAAAGATGAATGTGAATCACACGTTGGGTTGCACTACAGCATAGAGAATTTTTTTTTACTATTCTGTATTTGTAAATATTTTGCTCTCCTGGATTTACGACACTCACGGTTGTAAGAAGACCATGGTTGCGTATCATTATTGAACGTGATGGCTGCAAGAGAACTTAGGTGAGCTATGCGGCTTTATATTTTCCCGGTATCTTGTTTTAGAACGATCTTGATGTTTCTGTGATGAGTCTATTTTTAATCTAAATTCAATTCAAAGTGTTTGTCATATGCACAGTAAAGAACCCCGTTTCCCTGCACAATAAAATTCTTACTTTGCTGTCCACACAGTTGCCAGCAAAAAATAAAATGGAAACTAAGAAATGTTTGGCATTTCTTGAATCCCAAGACTTTAACCTTCAGAATGATATTTGGAACGATGCATTTAAGTGATTGGTGACATCGTACAGACACGGTTTCCGTACATGTCTGAGACACGTATTTGCTTCTTTGCAAGCTTTCGGAATGTTAAGGGGGTAATAAGTTTGAATAAACTATCTGACTGTTTTGTCGACGTTCCCATTGTAGCGCCTTATAATCCGGTGCGCCTTATGTATGGAAAATATAGGACCAAAAACTATTTTTGGGGGGTGCGCCCTATGACCAGGTGCGCCTTATTGTCGTGAAAATACGGTAAACGTTAACGATCTACAGACCTTGATCCAAATCCAAATGACAGGTATTTGTGTGAGAATAAAGACCATGGATTCAACTCCAATTCTGAGTTCTGTGTTTTTATTTGTAGATCTATAGTTGTTATTTTCTTGCATTCGTATACTGTCAGTATACTGCACCTGAACACCACCAAGACCAGGGAGATGGTGGTGGACTTCAGGAGAACTAAAACTCACCCTGGTCCTGTAACTATCAAAGGAGAATGTGTAGAATTTGTCCAGACCTACAAATACCTGGGTGTGCAGCTGGACAATAAACTGGACTGCCAACACAGAAGCTCTATGCAGGAAAGGACAAAGCCGACTGTACTTCCTCAGAAGGCTGGCGTCCTTCAACATCTGCAAAAAGTTCCTGCAAATGTTCTATGAGACTGTTGTGGCAAGCACCCTCTTCTATGCGGCAGTGTGTAGGGGAGGCAGCGCTAAGAAGGATGCCTCTCGTCTTAATAAACTAGTGAGGAATGTGGGCAAAGAGCTGGACGGCCTGACAACTGTAGCTGAGAGACGGGCACTGGAAAAGCTGCGGTCATTCATGGACAATTCATCACATCCACTACACAGCAGTATCTCCAGACAGAAGAGCAGCTTCAGCGACAGACTGCTGTCACAGTCTTGTTCCACGGACAGACTGAGGAGATCATTTCTTCCTCATGCCATGAGGCTCTTTAACTGCACCCGGGGGAGTAAGAGCCCACATTAAATATTTATATTACAGTGTGTATTTTATGTAGAACTATTTAAATACTCTTTATCAACACGTTACATTGGGTATTTATGTATTATGTATTATATTCCTTTTACTTTATTATTGTTTTATTTTCAACACAAGGATACTACTGGAAGTGTGAATTTCCCTACGGGGATGAATCAAGTATCTATGTATCTATCAGTAAGCAAGGACGTCATCTGAGGACCCATGGATGCTTTTATTAAGGTGTGACGCTATGTAGCGGACTTTCACTTTTCGTTCTGGTCTCCATTAACCGCGATAACTGAAGGATTACTGCACATTTTTTGGGGGGGTAGGTTGCGTGCTTAAATGATCAAGAAAGACAATGTTTACACTACTTACCTAATATTGGATGAGACTTTGATGAGAGGCTGATCTTCTGTTTCAGAGTTTGCTCGTGTCTCTCGTTTAAGGTAAGTGCTTTTCTCGATTCCAGAATCTGCTTTCACATCATCGCTGAGATCAACTTTACTCTTCAGACCTCTTCTTGTGTACGTTTGCTCTGAGCCGTTATCCTCGCATATTTCCTTCTCCTTGCTTGCTGTTTCGGAAGAATCTGTGGCTTTTTTGTCCCGGCTCCGGGTGTACTTGGAGCTGAGGTCATCCGGGGCGCCGTAGCGCTCGGCCAATTCTCGCCTGCGCTCGGCTTTGTAGCGAGCGATCCGTTCGGCTTTGGTCTCCCCGGCGGAGCTCTGTAATGTGTCGACTGCATCCATTTGGTACTTTAATGGCAACGATGATCAGGGAGTGGATGCAAAGGAGAATGCTGAGTTGCTAAAATGTGCAGCGGTTCACTCCATCAAATTGACACTGGGAAAAAAAAACAGACATAAAAGAGACATTATCAACAGAACAATTCTGTGTTTGTTTATACAGAGTTTGCACATCTTTTACATGCCTGAATTCAAGCCAATTTAAGGACTTTCAAAGCCCAATTTCCATGAAAAGAAGAAATCCGCTGTGAATCATGTAAATTGCAGGTCCACAAATATATCTGATTTACAAGCATGTATTTCAAATCCTCAAATGTTCAGTAAACCTCACACTGTCATGATTACGGATGTGAATCACCTGTGCCCGCTCCTTTGGCGCCAATCGCTGCGGGCTGATTGGCTCCCTCTCCCTATTCAAACCCAGTCCGGTCAATGCCCTGTTGTCAGTCCGTCTCCAAACCTCACTATACTAGGCAAGCCTTTTTCGACCCTGGCTCCCGCCTGTCCCGTTTTTGCTCCGGCTACAACCTGTTTCGATCCCGACCACGTCCTTTCTCCCGTCCCGGGTTACGACCTCTTTTTGTCCCCGACTACGTCTACTCTCCCGTTCTGGCTTACGACTCGATTCCGACCCCGACCGCGTCTTGCTCTCCCAGTCCCAGCTACCGACCAGTTTACCAGTCCCTGACACCGCCATCGCTCGCTACGGAAGATCCACTTCCGTGTTCGGATCACAATCCGAGTTCGAGAGTGACTTTCTTTCCGTGTCCAGCGAACACCGGATCATGAGCACAGCCCTTCCTCTTTCCTTCAATAAAACTTGTGAGAAACGTAACGCAATTGGGTCCTGTTTCCGTTCTGATCCTGACACCGTATGCATTTTGTTTGCATGTATGATTCAAACAATGTGACCATTTTTAAAAGGATTAACAAATGATCGATGTAACGATGTAAGTCTGCTCTCCTGTCCCGACTTACTACCCGTTTTTTGATCCCGACCACGTTTTTGCTCTCCTGTCCCGGCAATCGATCGCTTTTCCGTCCCTGACACCGCCATCGCTCGCAACGGAAGATCCACTTCTGTGTTCGGACCACAATCGGAGTATGAGAGCGACTTCCTTCCCGCGTCCAGCGAGCATCAGATCGTGGGCGCAGCCCTTCCTCTTTCCTTCAATAAAACCTGTGGTAAACGTCACGCAAATGGGTTCTGTTTCCATTCTGGTCCTGACAAAAACTCGCCCGCGCCTCCCTTGACGGAGCCTTGCACCCTTAAGCGTGGCCCGCCTCACTATTTGAGAACCACTAATTTAACGCATTGTCTATCAATTCAGTCCGCCACGGTAACAACTTATAGCATTTACAAGCACATTTCAAACCCTGACAACCCAAGACTAAATTGAAAGCATTTTTAAGGATTTCAAGCAGTGTACGAACCTTGCTAATAATGTCAGAGTCTCAAAATCCAGAGTCAAACTCAATTTAAAATGACACATTGTGACGCCAGAGCTTGCAGGGAACTGGCCACAGTTTGCTCAGCTGTGGCGCTTCAGGCCCAAATCTTCCGAGTCTGCTCACAGCACGCTGTGAGAATGATGTCAGCCCCTCTCAGCTTGGAGACTCTCATGACATCAATTCCATTCGCCGTTGCAGCCAATTGGAAAAGGCCGAAAAGCATTATTAAAAGGATATCATCCTCATTTTCCTTCGTGCCTAATTGGCGTCTTTAATTGCCAACTGAACATTATCCTGACCGCATGAGTGCTCTTTACTCCAAACACATATGCATGAGAAAATAATTAACCGGGGGGGAAATGGAGTGCGGCTGTGTTTTTAAGCAAATCTTTGCCACACCGTCCTCTTATAGTTCAGATCCTACCTCTCAGACATCTGAGCCCTTTAGTGTTACCTGTGGTGTTCCGCAGGGTTCAGTACTTGGCCCCCTTCTTTCCGGCATTTACATGCTTCCATGAGGTGATATCATTCGCAAGTATAATATCAGTTTCCATTGCTACGCAGATGACACTCAACTATATCTTCGGATGGAGGAATCTGCCACACTAAACTGTGGAAATTTTGAGGCCTGAGAATAGATGTCACTCAACTTGTTGCGCCTTAACTCTGAAAAGACAGAAATGCTAGTTATTGGTCCATCTAAATGCCGTGACTTGTTCTCAAACACTGCTCTGAACATTGACAAATGTAATATCACCCAGAGTGACTCAGTCAAAAATTTAGGTGTCATATTTGACCCCGATTGGTCCTTTCAAACACACGTGAAGAATATTACTAGAAAAGCTTTCCTCCATTTTGGCAACATCGCTAAAATTCGTCCTATGCCGAGATTACAGACATCGAGATTCCTGTCTCGATGTCTGTAATGCACTACTCTCCGGTCCCCTGAAGTCCAAAATCAAGAGCCTTCATTTGGTACAAAATGCTGCAGTGACTTGACTTGACACTCTGAAAACTAATTGGTAAAGAAAAACCCATTTCGGTGGTAAAGTGGAACTTGGGTTAATAGGACACATTTTTATGGATTTTATGTACAATCAAAAATACAAAATTAAAATAACACAAAATGTATTTTTTCTCAACAGTATTAAAGTTGGAGTGCGTCATTTGAGGTGTATTTTCTCTATTAAGTATTTGTTAAAAAGCCCTTATGCTTTATTTTCCATTGCGCTTATCTGCTTTTATCAGACATGTTCAGGGCATAACACATTAGTTCTGAGGAATAGGGGCTTGGGGGAGTTCCAGAGAGAAACGTCGTGCACGATCCTGCAGTTCTTTTTTCTTTTTTTGTCAGTCGGGAATAAAAATAGTAAATGTAAGAAAAGGCCTGCTTCTAGTAAAGTCCAAACGCCAACTCAAACGTTGAAATAATATATATTTTGAAAATGTTTATCCGGTCGGGTCTAAAAAATGCATGTACTTGCACGTGCATCATTAACAGACTGCCTAAGGCTACAATCCTGACTTTGAGCTAGGAGATAGCGGAAGGGAGTGACAAAGTTTTCAAATCCCACACCCCACCTTGAAACAGACCAGAATGGTTGATATCGTTTCAAAGTGAGTTTTGTTTTTAACTCCATATAACTGTTTTGTTTATAACGATTTGAAAATATATTTTAAAAAATACCCCATAATAATTGCTTGATCCACCCCAAAAATAGTCTATAATATTTTCGAATGTTGCTCGTTTAGAACAACCACACTAAATAGCAGGTCAATGTACTTAACAACTGAGTCAGTCTATAAAACTCAACCTGAAATTCTGCAAACATTTCTATATTTTGTTAGAAACCAATACAAATTTCTCATCAGTTCCTAAAAATCAATTGGGTTTTGGCACAAATCAACCTAAAAAGTGATGAGAATTTCATTCAATGCTCGATTCTTAATACAATTTGGGTTATTCTTGACATACGTTATTTACAAACAGAAGAACAGCTTCAGCGACAGACTGCTGTCACAGTCTTGTTCCGCGGACAGACTGAGGAGATCATTTATTTTCATGCCATGAGGCTCTTTAACTCCACCCGGGGGAGTAAAAGCCCACATTAAACCACACCCCCACATTTGCATATTACCCTACTTTTATTACAGTGTGTATTTTCTATAGCACGATTTAAATACTCTATATCAACACTTTATATTGGGTATTTTTGTACTATCCATCCATTATCTGCACCGCTTATCCTCAGTAGGGTCGCGGGGGTACTGGAGCCCATCCCAGCTATCTTCGGGCAGTGGGCAGGGGACACCCTGAACTTGTTGCCAGCCAATCGCAGGGCACACAGGGACAGACAACACATTCGCTCATTCACTCCTAGGGACAATTTGGACCGGCCAATTAACCTGACATGCATATTTTTGGAATGTGGGAGGAAACCGGAGTGCCCGGAGGAAACCCACACAAGCACTGGGAGAACATGCAAACTCCAGATCTCATGACCTCAGTACCGTGCCGCACTTGCGCTAGCCACTGTGCCGCTTATTTTTGTATTATATATCATTTACTTTATTGTTTTATTTTTCAACACAAGGATACTGCTGGAATTGTTAATTTCCCTACGGGGATGAATAAAGTATCTATCTATTATCTAGAGTCCATCACCAGTCAACCACAATGGTCAACGCAGCCTTTTAAAAACAATCATCACATTTTGACATTTTGTGGAATATTCAAAAACGT
Organism: Urocampus carinirostris; assembly: GCF_059441175.1. Taxonomy (NCBI): domain Eukaryota; kingdom Metazoa; phylum Chordata; class Actinopteri; order Syngnathiformes; family Syngnathidae; genus Urocampus; species Urocampus carinirostris. Next base: position 26,197,537 of record NC_142367.1, on the reverse strand, counting down.
TTTGACAACTTTTTTCCCCAAAATGTGGTGAAACAAATCAGGCCGACGAGATGACTTCAGTTTTGTTCCACTGAATATTCGGAGGGAAAGAATTTGAACGCCAGAAGACGCGTATTTCCTTTCACTTTAAGGGAGCAAGGGCTTTTCCACAGACGCTTGTCCTCATAGCACAAGTACGGAGCTATCATACCCCAATGGGTGATTGTCAATTGTAAGTTGGGCATCACATTATATTTGATCCTAATCTGTCGTTTCAGTCACACGTGAAAAATATTACTAGAATAGCTTTCTACCACCTCCGTAATATTGCGGAGATTCGTTCGATGCTGTCCCAATCAGATGCAGAGGTTTTAATTCATGCGTATATTACTTCTCGGCTCGAGTATTGTAATGTATTGCTTTCTGATCTCCCGATGTCTAGCATCAAAAGTTTGCAGCTGATTCAGAATGCAGCGGCTAGACTTTTGATTAAGACCAAAAAGTTTGAGCATATTACTCCTGTATTGGCCAACTTGCACTGGCTCCCAGTCCACTTAAGATGTGACTTTAAGGTTCTCTTATTAACATATAACTGTTTGCATGGACTTGCACCCTCTTATCTCTCCGATTTGATTTCCCCCTATGTTCCTGCACGGAGTCTGGGCTCGGAAAATGCCGGTCTACTTGCGACTCCTAGAGCCAAGAAGTCTGCAGGCTCGAGAGCGTTCTCCATCCGGGCCCCGGTGCTATGTAATGCCCTGCCTTCGGAGATAAGATCTGCAACCTCAACGGAAGTTTTTAAATCAAGGCTTAAGACACACTTCTATTCCAAAGCTTATGATTGATGCCCACTTCATATTCTGTATTGTCCTGTCTTTTTCCGACCGCCTGCCTGGTGGTGATACGAAGGAGAAGGACGATTTGAGATGAGTCAGCGGACCAGCGTTTGACCTGAAGCATGTGAACGCCTGCATGGACCATCTGGCAGAGATGGGAAGTTGCGTCGTGGCCGCCATAGACTTTCTGGGCTAGTTTACAGGCTGGGGGCGTCGCTGCTGTCATGCACTTTCCAGACAAATTTTCAACATGTTATCTAGTGTTTACTATGTTTGTGTACTGTAATGCTAAATGTAATTCACACCGGTCATCCTGGAAGGGAGATACCACTTGTGAAGTCCCTTCTCAAGGTTTCTCTTTTTCCTCACGCTGAGGTTTTGAGTTGCTCCTGTTTAAAATCAGGTAATTTTGTCATAGATAGGCGGCGCCCTTGTTCGGCTGCGGCTACATCGACTCGCTACAGTTTTTTACACTTCGGCCATAAGACCCAGTCTTCGACTCAGTTTTGACGGCGCACAAAGTCGGCTCAAACTGCAGATTAATATACGATCGCAGTTTTTTTGGCTGGATATGCGATCATCCAGACATCAAGCGCTCGGTGCTACGACCACTCGGGAGTGTTTATTAGCCACGGACTGCTATGTCAACAAGACCCAGCGGCCTACAAAGCAGCGAAGCAGAGTGGCAAGAGAGCGGCGTGACCGGACGAGGAAGCGAGGTTGTCGGGCCGGGCTGCCCGCTAGGCTAAAGGCTAAACCCTTCAGAACGCCTCTCCCATCCATTTTCCTCTCCAACGTTCGCACTCTGGAAAATAAACTGGAGCATTTAACAACTGGAAGTGGCATCGAACCGCGGGATGACGAACTGCTGCGCTAAAATTCTGACGAAGACATGGTTAGTCTTATCTATCCCGGCTGACGCTCAAGGAAACTGTGCGGGTCAGATGTATCGACATTTTGTTCTGTATACACGTGTACACGAATGACAATAAAGTAATTTTGAATCTGAATCTGAAAATAGATAGATAGATACTTTATTCATCCCCGCAGGGAAATTGACATTTATGTTTATGGTAATCCTGTGCAGTCCTTTGAGACATTTTTGTGATTAAAGGCTATATAAATAAATTTGACTTGACTTGAATCCCACACTAATGGAGTAGAGACGGAAAGCATATCAATAGCTGCACAGTTAACATAATGAGAATGAGGAGACGTAATTGGCAATGTGAACGCTGGGTCAGCGCACGGGGTTAAGGAGAGGTGAGCGTGCTCATAAAGCGGAATCAATTAGCTTACTACAAGAACATTTTCTGTTATGATCCAAGTCGAGCTTCAGGAACTCTCACGGGCCCAGGCTCTGACTCATGACCACCTGCTGGGGTGCAAAAACAAGCCAGAATGAAGTTTCTTTCTTCCTCAAGAGCTGTAAAGCTCTCAAATAATGCGGTATACAGCATGACCTCTTGTAATCTGCACCCGGTTGACAAAACACAGCATGGATAAACTGAAGATTTCTCTCACACGGACATTCTGAAAAAATGTCCATGGTGAAAGTAAGATTGGGATTTATTAAGTGTTCAAAAACAAAAACAAAAACACTTTTTGACCTCAATCTGTATTCAAGATTGTTGTTGTTGACAGAAGTGGTAAATTGTTTTGGGTGTGTTATAGTCATTTTCTTGTTCTCGTGAATTTTACAGTCATTGAAAGAGGCAGCCACTTTGCAAGTTCTACCTACCGTAAAATCCGGACTATAGAGCGCACCTGATTATAAACCGCATCCACCACATTCTAGGGGGATTACCACTTTTGTACTTACACAGTACGCACATGTATATAAGCTGCATGAGCCCGAGTTAAAAATGTAACACAGTCACAAGTTTAACCCCAAACCGGATTTAGGTCCCGCGATTGTAACTAAAGATATAGTACACAATTCAAACACTACAGCCAGCAAGAAGAACGGAAAATGATACCGGTACTTAACATTTGATGCAGACCTGTAGAGTCCAGGTCCTGTTGAAAGTAATCCCAGGAAAAAAAATGTATATTTCTAAAGTTAAGGCTGGGGAAAATATATATCCACTATTGTCCACCGCAACAACAAACAGATTTAACTCAGCTTTACCCCACTTCCCGTCAGCCCGCGTTTGCTCCGTCCCTTCTTTTTGATTCGCCCGTAGAAAACATATTAGAATAAGTATCTAAAATAAATACATAACAAAAATATACAGTTGCAAATACATATTATACATGGTTACACATATTTACAAAGAAAGACTGTACACCGAGAGAGTTTTCAAAGCTTTAATAATAACAATATATTTCATCCCAAACCGTGCCTGTGAAAGGTACCAACACGCTACTAGGAACACACTCGCAACGAATCAATAGTATCTGTTAATAAATAAAAAAAATACCAAAATTGTGTAATTCACGGTAAACTGTCCCCATCTTCGTCCTTATAACTGTCGCCATCAAAGGCGTCTTCCTCATTATCGGAAAGAACCTTTGTCATACAGTCAATTTGTGCATACAAGAAGTTGCAGTCTTCCTTGGTGCACATATTCCACCGGTCTAAATCTCACCTTTTGTACTGGTGGCCGTTAGAAAATTACATTAATCGGCCGCTTCACTGAATAAGCCGCAGGGCTGAACATTTGGGAAAAAAGTAGCGGCTTATAGTCCGGAATTTACGGTATTATCCCATGTTGGGTAAACAAAGGATCGTTACTTGTGTTCACAGCTAACTTTGCCAACTATCAGTACTTTCAATCATAACAGACACTTCATGGTCAATGTTTCAACACCAAATATGGTTTCCAAAGTGAGGTAAACAGTCACTGAAGAAGAAGAAAAAAAACTAAAATAAAGCAGACTTACTTTGCTCAGTTTTCGTAACACCTTCCTCACATGTCACTCTGATACTTTTGCCTTCTTAAGGCAAAAGGGTCCAGTGGCTGAATGTTGATTTCAGGAGTAGGCACAGGGTTACATAATTCACCTAGATTACTTGCTAAAAAAGGAGCGCAGAAAGGCACACTAAAAGGTCTGCCTGAGCAAGGATGACCACTACGTTGGGGCTATTTTGTTTGGAAAGTGGTTCTGTTATTTCACGCCATGAAAGTTGAGTCATACATTTGTCAAAATCAAAAAATAGGACAAATGTCGTCAACGACATCAGTTGCTCCAGATTTTGTCTAACCACCTCGGAAGGTATGTAGCTATACCAGTTCGACCAGCAAAATCAGAAGGGCTGCTTTATTTCTGCTCCTCTAGGGCATAATACAAACTGAATCCTTAGTTTTTAGTCATGGGGGTATGCACGTTCAAACTTTGAGATTTGTTACCGGCTAAAGGGGGAGATCAGTTTGACCACATGTCAAGTGTTATGCTTCCTTACTGTAGCATATACCCGGTTAATGCAACTATTTGAGACAAACAGGAAATGTCATACTCGGGAAGTTGGAAAATGTCCAGAGGCCTCCGAACAAGGGAAGATTGATAAGAAAATTAATCAGACAGACGTTGAAAAACATGATTTGTTAGGAAAACATTTTTGTCATATGGTACAAATTCATGGCGAGGAGATCAGACACTTTCGAAGGACCATAGACAACCTCGGCACTAGTAGAGAAAGACACATTTCATTTTCAAGCCGCTTATCCAAACTAGGGTCATGGTTGGTGTTGGAGCTCATCCAAGCGGCCTATGGGGAAGAGGGCAGGGGACACCCTGGACTGGTGGTCAGCTCATCGGAGAGCACACAGAGACAAATAACCATTCACTCACTCCAAGGACAATTTTGACTCGGCAAGCGACTGGCCATACATCTTTTTTGGTACGTTGAAGGAAACCGAAGTGCCCTAAAAAAGCCCACTCGGGCACAGGGAAATCATGCAAACTCTACACAGGGAGGCTGGTTGCCGGGTTTAAACCCAGGACCTCTGAACAGTGTGGCAAACCTGCTAACCAGCTCACAGAACAAGACACAACACGATAAGATCCAAAGTGAACAATGGCACAGCTCCGTTTGTTCAGCTCAAGCTTCGATATTTGATATACAGACTATGGACTAGCGCAGGGGTCAGGAACCTTTTTGACCCAAAGAGCCATAAAAGCAAAAAAATCTTTCAAAAAGAAATTGAGAAAGCCACACCATATATTTTCAGACAAAATTCAAAAACCTGCCAAACACGCTCTCTCGAAAAAAGCTTATTGTTCAGCACATTTTATTTCACTGTGTGTCATTTGGTGATTGAATCAAATCTATGAAATGATAATAATGCCAAATCCTGTGTCCCAAATCAATGTAAATATGCAATTTAAAATTCTGCAGAAGTCATTTAGTCTATGAATTCAAACCGTGTTTATTTCAGTTAAGAGTTTTGATGCAACTTTTTGCCATTAAATTTGTCCTTAATAACGGTTTCAAAACAATGTGCATGCAAAGTTCTTTTGTAAAAATGTCACAAATGACTGCAAACGATAAGCATATCGTCATATTCCCTTTCCGTGTAGACTGCACTGAGCGAGAGAGAGAAGGAAGTGCCTTGCGCTGTACGGACATCACTGTCTTCGACCGCGTCAGGTAAATCAGGGCATACATCACTTCCATGCATAGCAGCGTCACACCCTCACAGAGCAGCAAATTCCTGTGAATTACCTTCTCTTTGCCCGTCAGGCAATCCTTGACTCTATAGACATTGAGATCAGGCTTGACTGATATAACTTCATACAGGGCCGTTTGCCAGCATTTTTATTCATCAGTTTAAATGGTTTCTTATCGAACTACTGCATTAAGTTGCTTCGGCTTTATAAGGACCAAAATAGGGATGAAATCACTTGACTTTGGAACACTACAGAGAGATGTGCAATAGTTACATTTTATTTCGGAGCCATGAAAAGAGCCCTATATGGCTCCAGAGCCATAGGTTCCCTACCCCTGGACTAGCGGTACATTCACAACTTTTTGAAAGGCCATATGAAAACAAGAAAATCTGCATCTTGGACCCTCGAGATAGAAACAGTCTTATAAAAATAATGTGTCCAGTTAATGTTTTAACTATGAAGAGCTTCTGCAAAATGTATATGTATTTGCATAGATTACCATGTTTGCTTAACTGGCTCTGGGATAAGATTTTCCTCCTATTTATTTTCATACCATACTATATATCCAGCAGGTGCACTCTGGAATTGCCAATGCATTTACAACGAACCAGAGATACACCTACAATCTTCTTGTCAAACTGAAGAACATTAGTCCACATGCTTTTCCCCACACTCCTTCTTCAATCCACATGTCCACACAGGAGGACAGAAGGAATGCCGGTTACGCCCAACTCATAAAATGTGGTTTCGTATGAAAAAAGGGACCTTGGCTAAAGAAAAAAATATATAAATACCAGGTGTCAGATCTCTAAGGAGCAAGTAGTCTTTACAGCGATAAGTCTGGAGCAGCGAATTGTCAACAACAGCTAAAATGTATCGCATATAATATTCTTACAATAATTTCCTTGGCAAGGACACATCCACATGAGACAATCTTTCTTTTTACACAGTTGTTTCTAGCAAAAACCTTAGCGCAGGGGTCGGGAACCTATGGCTCGCGAGCCAGATGGGGCTCTTTTGATGATAACATCTGGCCGCAAATCTGGGTTTAAAAAAAAATTATCGTTTGTTTAAATCCATCCATCGATTTTCTACTGCTTATGTCCTGAGCAGAGTTGCAGTTGCATGGACTATGATTTTAATTGGATGATAATACCCTACGTTGGCCGTTCCTGGGGGGCACAGGTACACGCCCCCTTTTGCGTCCCTTGGCACTTGGCCGTTGGTCATTAGCTCAAAGTTAACCCTTCGACGGAGAAGATGGCGAAACGAAAAAAAGATGACGAATATCGTACATTTCAGGACGAATGGACCGAAAAATTTGCCTTTGTGGAGAGGTATGCCTAATTTGCAAATGACAAAAATGCATCGATGAAACGGTCGAAAGCGGAGTTGGCGAGCAAGCACACGTGGACAGAAATGAACAAACCTCAACCCGAAGACGAGCTGTATCTCAAAACTTCCAGTCACATACCACACACTGAGGCGTGTGAGTATTGGTGTATTGACAATGTTTGGATCGAGGTATTCATGTGAGCAGTCATTTTCACGTCTCAAAAACATCAAGTCCAACCTATGATTACGTTTAACGGATGAAAGCCTCAATGCCTGCATGAAGCTTAAACTCACCAAGTACCAACCAGACTACAAAACCATCAGCAAATCCATGCAGCACCAGAAGTTGCATTAATGGTGAGTATAAAATAGAATACAATACAATATACCTTTATTGTCATTGTTACAAAATGGGTTAACATATTGTGACAACGAAATTGGGCATGACACTCCAGTTTGACACATTCACAGTGAGGTAAATGTCAGGTTTTCAATGTAAATCTCTTGAATTTCTGTCTCAAGGTAATTAGCTTGTTTTTATATTACTAAATATAAAAACAATGTTTCTCATACACACACACTCACACACACACATAAAGTAACGTTTCAACAATGAGTGTAATTATATCTCTTGTACGTTTATCAATCTTGTATTCTTTTATTTTGAAGTCATGTTCTTGTCTGTACTGATTTCTCTGACGCGAAATAAACCACTCCCTCTCTCGGAACGGATGTAAGTTCTTGTCTGCCATAATCATGTAGAATTAAACTATATACACATGTATTTTATCTGTGCAAATATAGCCACTAAATAGTCTTAATAATATATTAAATCTCTGACAGTAAAAAACCCAAGAAGATAAAGGAACAGAGAAGATAAGGTTATAAAACAAGGAGGATAAGGTTATAGTTATAATTTACACAAAATTTACCCAAGAAATGTCGGCATATAGGATGTTACATACAGTTTGGTATTGTAGGGTTTGTGCAATATGCATTTGGTGCAAAAAAAGATAAGTCAACATTGTGCAAGGTGAGCAGTATACATAGTGCAGTCAACATTGTGCAAGAAACATAGACATGAGTACCATTTACGTTCGTATGAGGTAGTGTTTTTTGCAAGAGTTTTTCAGTTTTTTGTGCGGTGTGTGTTAGGGTGGTAATATAAAAACATTATTTAAAATAATAAATTAAGACGCTTGTTATGCTCACATTTAATTGAATTCAGTCTTAAAATATATTATATAGCTCTCACTGAAACACATTTCCAAAAATTGTGCTTTTATGGCTCTCTGAGTCAAAAAGGTTCCCGAACATCCAAAAGGATGTTACAGCAAATGAAAAGAAAAGACACATAAAAAAAAAAAAAAAAAACAGAGAGAGGATGCAGTTTAATGGAGTCAGGTTCTGACACATTCTTCCTGGAGGGAACAAACTAAGAATGGAAACTTCCTTATGAAGAGAAAATAAATGGGCGTCCAAAGTAAAAGGCTTTGATTTTACATAACCAACGTCTGAAGTCAAATAATTGACTGAACAAAAAGTAAATAACTGACAATAGCAGGGTCATGTGACTCATTCCTTATTGTGTATGTGGCCGCCAGCCAAGCCTATTCAACCAATCGAATGTAACAGAAAACACGGGGTGGTCGTGTCACCGTTTTTAAGCCCCCCCCTGAAACAACAATCAACCTCACGCTGAGGGGCCAATGTGTTTCGCATTAAAACGCAATGGCTAAGCACTTACAGTCCTTACTTACAGTACTAGCTTTTAATCGCAAAAATGGGGTTGAAACCTAATGCAATATGACCACGGAAAGAGAATGCTTCAAAAGGCTGTTTGTTTCATTCGCCTTCGATCACATGACTCACGTCTCCCCTGGCTATGAGAAAGAGGAAAAGGAGGGAGAAGGCCTTACCGTGACAGAGGAAGGAAGAAAGTACTCAGGGTGGATGATATAAAAAAGGAAGGAAGATGAAAGGGTCAGCGCCATGAAGGGAAAGGAACCGCATACAAGGCTGAAGAGATTGGGGTCTTTATGGGGGGTTCGGATGCCATGGGCTTGGCGGGCCATATGTCTCCAGGGTGCCATGTAGGCGTAGCGGGGTGCCGGTGGGGCGGCACAAAGGCAAGGTCTGCTGGCTGAGAAGACAAGAAGAGGAGGAAGGGGTAACGCTAATCCATCGCTTCATACTCATACACAAACATAACCTCCCTCAAATCCATTTTACCAGAACTCCCACCGACTAAATCCAGTCAACTGTAAGCCAGTGGACATAACGGAACACCCGCTTACTTAAGCCTGTGTTCTGCTTTGGACACTGTAAAAACAAAGCGAGGTTGCCTTTTTGCATGCAGATGTTTGAGTTTTTATCCATACAATTGAATGTGTAAGAAATCAATGACTTGGTACGCTGAATCCCCCAAAAAGTTTCTTGATTTCACACAGTGTTATAGATGAATTGGTTAAGAGTGCCCCATTGTTGCACACAGATCAGAAAGTGAGGGTGGGTTTGATCTCAGGACTTCTTTCTAAATACTCAATTGCAATTGCACCTCCACTACACTAAGGAGCAATGGCGGTCTCATTGGCAGTGTTTTGTTTACGCCTATGGGAGGAGCCGGCACACCAGCTTGCGGAAAAAACGTGGGCCGAGAGAAAGAACAAGAAGATCGAGAGAGGAGGCTTGACGGAGATTCGAGCGACACTAATTCGGCCATATATTTGATGGAGTTCACTTAGTTGAATAATTTAAGAAATTGAATCTGCCTCTGTGTGGAAATGTCGGTCTCTTGTTCATTTTTCCATCAAGAAACGAGCGCACATTGTTCGGTGAAGGTAGGTTGTGTTTGGTTAATGGAGTCAGATCACTAATTCGAACAATTTGTTACATTTTAATATTAAATTCCTAACTATTAAGTGAGAATTTCTGTAGCTCACTTAATGAGTGCTGCAAGTTGGACCTATTTTCGAAAGATAAAGCAAGGTATTTTTTTTTTGCAATCGTGGTATAAGAGTTGATAAGAGTGTGGTTTGAACATTCCCATATCACCAGAGTGGGGAGCAAATTGCATGACTGTTTTCTGTTTGCAATTGGAAGTCATTTCATACATGAAATATGTAAATTGACATAATGGGCTGTTCAAGACAGTTCTTTGTGGTATTTGTTTTTGTCTTCATGGGTCTTAAATAGGCGATACAAGTTGACTTACAGTATTTGTATTTATTTTATTCAGCCAGTATAAACCATAAACATGATATATACAAGAAATCATTTGACACGCGAACACTCAATAATGATAAAATAATAGATTTACAAGAATAAAAAGAATAAAGTAAAAAATATATTGTAGTGTATAATACAAGGTAATTATATAGAATAGTTTAAAAAGAAAGAATATGTGAATAACAAGACTAGAGTAGAATAGGTCGGAGGAACGCCGTTGGCATAATACTATACATAATATCCTAAATCAATTCCCGTTGAACATACGGATAGCGGAAGGGTAAAAACTCTAAGACGTGAAGTCTTGCTCACAATGGAGCAAAGATGGCGACCTGACGGCAGGTCATCAAAGTACCTGCGAGCAGGGTGACTGGGATCGTCTGTAAATTTTTAGTGTCCGTTTTCTAGTTCGATCGATGTAGATACTTTGCAGGGACGGGAGGCCAGTACCTATTATTTCCTCTGCCGTCCTCACTACTGATTCCATCTTTGACAATTCTTTCTGATTGACGTGACCAAACCAAACTGTGATTGACCTAGTTAAAAGGGATTCAATGATAGTAAGACAAAAATGGACTAGAATGGATTGACGGACTCCGAATGATTTGAGTTGACGAAGGAAGTAGAGCCTTTGTCTGGCTGACTTTAGAATATCAGTAGCATTGACAGTCCATGTGAGGTCAGCTGACAAGTAAGTACCCAGAAACTTGAATGATCACATCATGTATGAGAGAGGTGTTTTGATTGGGGTGGCACCTGATATTTTCTCAAGTTAGGGTGGCAGTATTTGTGAGGGTGGATCATTGTTGGAGGGTGTATCAAATACAATACAGTAATCCAGAGCCAATTGAGCTGTGAGGGATTTCACAGAAGACTGTGTGTATGATTTGCTCTATTTTTACACAGACTAGCTTCTTTGTCCTTGGTTTCCGGCCTTCTGTTTGCCGCATTGAAAGGAGCCGTTAAATTTGTCGTTTGGCAACGCTAGTGTGCACACATTGGCTCTAAGGACGACACACTGACACGAAAAGCCTGGGGAGATGCACGCTGTGGTTTTAAAACAAGGCGGAAAACAGTATTGTGAGTGTGTGTGTTTAGAAAAGGGTTGGACGGGGCTTTATCTCACTGGGGGATCACATAAGCACATGCACACACAATATGCTGGAGTGGACTTTTTAGTGGACAGATGTAGTGGCCACAGTTCAAACATCAGCCTCCCACTCTCACTACTAAACACCGCTTAGCTCCAGCAAGCCTTTCAATAAATTCACTAACTGAGCTGCACTGACTTACTTGTGATAGAAAAACAAGCTTGAGAGCAATGTTCCCTGTAATTTTCCAGGGGTCTGAGCGTTCACACAAAGTCGGTGAGCAACGCTTAAAACAACAGTGAGCAACCATAATCCCAAGTGTGGCAAGATAATTCATTATCAAACATGTCCAAAACTTGACATCAAGTTCCATTTTGCAGAGTTTCCGGCAATGCAAAATTATTTTTCTCTGTTGAATGAATTGACTCATGTACTACTGCAAAGGTTGGACGGCCTACAAACCTCGTTTGTTCTTGCAATTTTTTCACAAGATATCCATTTCTTTTTATTTCCTGATATATTTTGTTGCATAATATTAACATTTTGGGGGGCTTATTTAGTCGGTTGCAAGATAAACAACTATACTTAATCACATTTTTTAGTGGAAGTACAATGTTGGCAACAAGATTCACTTGATATAATTGAAAATTATTTGAATGCAACACAAACTTTTTCTTATTTGTGTTATTTTACGTTTTTTTTTTTTAATTCCTCTCATTGTGTTTATTTTTTCTGAGCCGTTACTTTTTTCTTTTTGTTCTCTATTTACTTTTTTCCTACATTTCTTTTTTCTTTTTTTCTGGCCTTTTTTCTAAATTTTTCCTTCTTTTTTTCTCTTCCTTTTGTTTTTTTTCTCAGCTTTTCACTACTTTTTCATTTTGGTATTCTTTTCTTTTTTGTTCTATTCCCCCCTTCCTTTAAGTCATTTTGAGCATAATTTTACATAATATTTGGTCATGTTGGGATTAAAGAAGCAAAAACAACCCAAAAGAGCCGGTTCCTTTTAGTGAGCCGAGCCGAAGAAGCCGGTTCTCGACCAACTCTACTAACTTTACTCAACTTCGTTCTACTCTGACTCGACTTCAAAATACCGCATTTAGGACACAACGTCAGGGGAACCCGTGTATTTTTACCTTCATGCACTGTAACTTTGACTTAAGTCGCTTCTTAATTAGTAATTTTGAGCCGTGATTTTTGTGCGCCGGCTAGATTTTCTTGTGCGCTGAGAATGTGCGAGTAGTGCGCGATTGCGCACGCGCGCAGCTTAGAGGGAACACTGCTTGAAAGGCGTTGTTTGAACTGTTCCCCTTTCATTGTGTACCTTCATTATTTATTTTTATAGTTTTTCAACCCACTGGGCCTCCACGAGATGAAAAACAATGACCTATTTCGAAATATTTCCAGCAGTAGGGCGCTGTAGTGGTTCTATTCACTATAAATAGTTACTGGTTACTCTGTGGAGGAGGTTTTTGGTCTCCTCTCAGGAATCCCGCCAGTGGGGTTTCCCTAAAGCTGCCGGGCGTCCAACGAGCAGAGCAGATACCATCTGGCTGCATGGAATGCTAGTGAGTAGGGAATGGAGAGGTTAAGAGGTCCTGTAAGGGGAGGGAGTGGGTTTATAGCTTAGAGATGCAAGTATTAAGAGTATTAACCTCAACTACTCCAAAAGGCGTTTAGTTTAAACACACACTACACATTTGGACAACGCACAACAAACATAAATACCATTTATTATTTGGCACGTGAAAGTTGTAAAACTATGCCGGACAAGCATAGGCGCCTTTGCTTATAAACTCTCCGGCTTTGAACTAATGATGGAAAACAGTCACAAAATGTATGAAAACGATTACAGTGGGACCTTGCTACTTCGCGCATCGGCGTTCGCGGGTTCAGAGCTTCGCGGCCTGTAATAGTTTAAAAAAAAAAAAAATAATAATAATATCTCATCTCATTAGCCGTACCGCTTATCCTCATTAGGGTCGCGGGGGGGCTGGAGCCCATCCCAGCCATCTTCGGGCAGTGGGCAGGGGACACCCTGAACTGGTTCCCAGCCAATCGCAGGGCACACGGGGACAGACAACTCATTCGCTCATTCACACCTAGGGACAATTTGGACCGGCCAATTCACCTGAAATGCATGTTTTTGGAATGTGGGAGGAAACCGGAGTGCCCGGAGGAAACCCACGCAAGCACGGGGAGAACATACAAACTCCGCACAGAAAGTCTGGAGCCGGATTTGAACCCACGACAGGTTCCCATGACATTAACTGTGCCGCACAAGCGCTAACCACTGCGCCGCCGTGCTGCCCTAATAATAATATCAATTAAAAAAAAATTAAAAAATGAATAATAATGAAAAATATTACATTAAAATTAGAAATTACATTATTTTACAAAATTTGAAAACAAAATATGCAATTAGAATTTGTGCATCATTTTACAAAATTTTAAAACACAAAGAAATGCACGTATACGGTAAGCGTCACGGCCATAAACGCAAGCTCATTGGCCAGCACTCGCTGAATACTCGACTCCCCAATGGCCCATTCACTACAGTAGACCACGCTTACCTCGTATACAGTACAGTACTGTGCGCTTCTCGCCATAGCTCGCAATTAGTTAGCCTTTTTCTCGCGGTGAATCTTTAAGTCTAAAAGTTTTTTAAAGCCCTTCATAACGCCTCCCAAACGCTCTTTATCCCTTGGTGCATCTAGTGAACCGAAGAAAAAGCGAAAGATGTTAACGATGAACGAAAAAGTGAGTTTATTGGACAAGTTGAAAGCAGGAAATAGCTACGCTAGCGTAGCCCGACAATATGGCCTGAATGAATCCACGGTACGGTACATAAAGAAGGAAGAGAAGAACATCCGCAAAACTGCTGCAATATCTTTCACGAAAGATGCCAAAAGGGTTGTAAACCCCCAGAATAAGACCATGGTGCGAATGGAAAATGCACTGGTAATTTGGATCCACGATTGTAGGGCGAAGAAAATCAGCCTGGATGCAAACCTAATCCGAGGTTAAAAGAATTTATTGTAAGAGGTAAGTTAAATTTTGTTTTATTGTTTGATTGTTTAACAAGAATCTCTCTCTCTAACCGTATTCCATGTGGTGTACTGTATTGTACTGTATACAGGGGGGGTGTACTCCAAAGGTTTTTTTTTTTTGAAGGGGCGTCGCTACTTCGCAGATTTTCACTTTTCGCGGGTGGTTTAGGTCCCCATTAACCGCGATAACCGAGGTCCCACTGTACACGTGCGAATATAAGCATCATCTAAGATTATCCGTTTAACATAAAATTTGAAAGGCAGCGAGGCAATTACCAAATACAGTTCGAGTCCGTTGAAAATGGAAGCGATCCACTTTTAACAGCAAGTTTACAAACATGCCTCATTGTAGGTCACTGGCTGCATGCCAAGTGTAAATAATGGCAGTGTAAAGGGGCAGTGTAAAGCAGACAAAACTTAACAGTGCAGCCTCAAAACACACAAATGGCATTTTAGAACTGGACTGTGTGTAAACAGTTTCCCAGGACTTCAATAGGTTACCCGGAGGCGATTTGAGTGACCTTTCTCTTGCAGGGCTGGACAAACAGGATTGATAGATACTCATCATTTGCATACTCTAGTCACAAAGTGTAGCTTCCTGGTGACATTTCCGGATTAACCTAGAATGCACTCCAACTGTAATAAATCAGTCACTGACCTTTCAGAAACTGATACCCTTTTTGGGTCCTAATCCACAGAGCAGTGGAGTAACAATTTCATGAAAAAAAACAGTAGTGATGAGCTAACACAGGTATCTTGTTTTTTAGTATCTCTACTCTCAACGCTGTCTTATACATACCGTATAGCCTCTCTCTAGTACACAGGTGTCAAACAGGTGACCCGTGGGCCAGATCAGGCCCGCTAAGTGATTCAATATGGCCCGCGAGACAACACTCAGAGAAGCGCAAGAGAAAAACAAGCTGCAGGTTGAAATATGTCAACTTGACGTTGCCAAAGAAAGGTACCTTGAACCAAGACACAGTACTTCCTTTTATTTCTCTCTCTCTCTCTTCCACTCATTTACTCCCACTCTCTGTCTCTTTCACTCTCTGTGTCTCTTTTTCTCTTCCTTTGTTAATCTTAGTCTCTTTCTCTCTCTGTGTCTCGTTAACTTCTTTTGCTCTAACTTCCTTTTCTCTCTTTTCTCTTTCTACCCTTAGCACTTTCTTTTCTCTCCTTCTGTCTTTCTATTTCTCTTTGGATTTCTTTCTTCCTCTCCCTTTCTTTTTCCCATCTCTCACGACTTTTTATCTTTTGTTTCTCACGCTCTCTCCCTCTCTCTCTTTCTTTGTCCCGCCCTCTCTCCTTGTCCCTCCCTCTTTCTCTTATTTCTTTATTTCTCTTTTTCTTTGTCTTTAATCTACGAGTTCGGCCCCTGACAGAATGTTTGTTCTATCGTGTGGCCCCTGAGTTAAAATGAGTTTGACACCCCTGCTCTAGTAGGTGTCTCACAAAGAAAATACAACAAATATATAAACTAGAGTACTGATACATTCCCATTAAATACATGACATTTTGAGGAAAACTATGAGTTTCTGATCTGCATTTTTTTAATATAGCGCTTTTCAAGTCAATGACTTCCCAAAGCGCTTTACAATGTGCTTCACATTTCCCAATAGCGGCCTTGTATTGCAGCCATGTAAGACGCTAACCTGCTTATTGGGGGTATTAAGGGTTCAGTGTCTTACCCAAGGACACTTCGACATGTGACACGGACAAGCCGGGATTCGAACGCTCTACCTCCTGAGCTACTGCCGTTTAATATATATATGTCTTAGATGTACTTGAACTTTTAAGGTAATGAGGACTTTTATGTACTAGAGATATTGGTACGCAAATTCAGCATTGATGACTATTCAAGAGATCAAACATAACTGATATTTAGCATTTGGTGATCCAACAACTTATAATACAACTAATACTCGCCATGATTATTTGTGTAGCGCTTAAGGGCTGCACAGACTACAGACAGACAGAAATTCATTATAAGTAACCTGCATGACGCATCCAATTAAGATTCAGTTCAACAGCGGTAACAAACTCCCTCCACGACGAATCCACGGTTGGTCTAATTGTAGAAGTTGGGTCTCATTCTACACCTTCTCGTTTGGGCGGTCATCCACGTTTTCGATTCGAAGAATAACGTATTAACCACACAAAATGATACCCTGAATTAGCTAGAAGTTCTCAATAGTAGAAATGCGTCAGTGTCACAAAAGAAAACAGGCATGTAAGACAGGTACTGAACAACATTCCTGAAAAGGATCAATGCAAAATGACAGGGCTACATTATTGAAATAGCCCAGAATTAATAACAAACATTGATATTGGGTCGGGACAGCACGGTGGGGCAGTGGTTAGCGCGTGTGCGGCACAGTTCTAAGGTCTTGGGAACCTCCTGTGTGGGTTCAAATCCAGCTACCGGACTTCCTGTGCGGAGTTTGTATGTTCTCCCCGTGCTTGCGTGGGTTTCCCCCCACATTCCAAAGACATGCATTTCAGGTGGATTGGTCGGTCCAAATTGTCCCTAGGTGTGAATGAGCGAGCGAGTTGTCTGTCCCTGTGTGCCCTGCGATTGGCTGGCAACCAGTTCAGGGTGTCCCCTGCCCACTTCCCGATGATTGCTGGGATGGGCTCCAGCACCCCCGCGACCCTACTGAGGATAAGCGGTGCAGCTGATGAGATGAGATATTGGGTCGATAAATTCTCATTTGTAGGCGTTGTGTACTCATGGATACCAAAGACAAGAATTTCTTTTAAAATTCACACTGAATAAATGCCCATTAATATTAGTTGGAATTCATTTTTGTTTACAATTATCTGTAAATTATTTTTTGCATCATTAGTAGAAGATAATAGTATTTAGAGTGCATTTTTTGGACCATAGAATTTGTAACTATTGCTTAACATCCACGGCGACTGGTCAGCACCCAGTTCAGGGTGTCCCCCTGCCCACTGCCCAAAGATAGCTGGAATGAGGTCCAGCACGACCCGAGTGAGAAGAAGTGGTGCAGATAAAAGATGGATGGATGTTAAATATCCATAGTACGTCAAATATTAACAGTTGAAACTCTCCCAGAACTAAGTCAGGGACAAGGAAGTTTAGAAAAAGGTATTAAACCATTGAAATATTTGAATACATGTTTAGAGTGCAAACCAAGTTCAGTTTTAAAAGTTATTTTAGGTCGAAAGGAAACTAAAACTTCCCATTTATAGAAATGACATCATCTGTAAAGGCCCTTAAAAGACTATAGTGTAACTGAGCAGAGACATATCACCTCCTTCCAAAACAAGACATGTTGCAACAAAAAGCCTTTGTGCAGTACATGCCTGTACACTGTACACTGAAAAAAAAAAAGATTCCTGCAGGGGCAATGCAACATTAGCCCCAGCATGACATAAGAGATTCACATGAGTGATAATGCTTAGCGCAGCAACAACACAACAATGGTTGTTTCTTACAGGTCAAAGAAATGGTTAATGGAGGTACAGGACCAGTGTTCCCTGTAATTTTCCACGGGTCTGAGCGTTCAGGGGTGAGCAACGCTTGAAACAACAGTGAGCAACAATAATCCCAAGTGTGGCAAGATGATTAATTATCAAACATGTCTAAAACTTGACATCAAGTTACATTTTGCTGAGTTTCCGGCAATGCAAAATGATTTTTGTCTTTTGAATGAATTGACTCATGTACTATTGTCTACAAACGTCGTTTGTTCTTACAATTCTTTCACAGGATATCTATTTCTTTTTATTTCCTGATATATTTTGTCGCATAATATTAACATTTTTGGGGGCTTATTGAGTCGGTTGCAATTTAAACAACTATACTTAATCACATTTTTTAGTGGAAGCACAATGTTGGCAACAAGATTCACTTGATATACAGTAATTGGAAATTATTTGAATGCAACACAAACTTTTATTCTTTTTTCGGTGTTTTTTTTCTACTTTTTAAAAAAAATTCCTTTAGAAAAAAAAAAATCTCATTGCGTTTATTTTTTCCGAGCTGTTACTTTTTTCTTTTTGTTCTCTACTTAATTTTTTCCTACATTTCTTTCCTTTCTTTTTTTCCGGCTTTTTTCTAAATTTTTCCTTCTTTTTTTTCTCTTCCTTTTGTTTCCTTTTTCTAAGCTTTTCACTACTTTTTCATTTTGGTATTTGTTTTCTTTTTTGTTCTATTCCCCGCTTCCTTTAAGTCAATTTGTGCATACTTTTACTTAATATTTGGCCATGTTGGGATTAAAGAAGCAAAAACAACCTGAAGAGCCGTTTAGGACTCAAAAGAGCCGGTTCCTTTATAGTGAGCCGAGCCGAAGAAGCCGGTTCTCGACATACTCAACTTCGTTCGACATCAAAATACCGCATTTAGGACACAACGTCAGCGGAACCCGTGTATTTTGACCTTCATGCACTGTAACTTTGACTTAAGTTGCTTCTTAATTAGTAATTCTGAGCCTTCATTTTTGTGCGCTGGTAAGATTTTCTTGTGCGCAGAGAATGTGCGAGCAGTGCGCAATTGCGCACGCGCGCAGCTTAGAGGAAACACTGTACAGGACTAGTGGTGGGACGGTGAAAAAGAGCCTGAGCCACTCCCTGATTTCAATCAGTGGTGATTTGCACACAACAGAGCTATGTGGGATGACAATCTTTGACAAACACAGATAAAAAACAAGAACACAACAAATAGCCACGACTCTTCTCAACAAAAAAAACGAAATACCTGTCAACTTGTTCGTTTTTGCCGTACAAAGTACGTTTATTATGCATTTTAAGACGTACAAGAAAATCTGTACGGGAAAAACACAAATTTGTCAATTATGCGTACCATCCGGTATACACAGACTATCACGAAACGGCAAATCAATCAACTCAAACGAGTTCGCCGCGGTAGCCTCTATCTCGGTATCGGTTTTTTTCGTTGCAAACGAAGCGAGCGGTTTGATGCTACTGTGCGTATGCGTCTGCCGCCTGGGGATTTCCCATCATGCATCATTCCCTGGTAGTTGTGTAGTGAAAGGAAGTCCGTCTCTTTTCAGGGAACCGGCTTCTTCGGCTCAGCTCATTAAAGAGAGCCGGCTCTCCAACGGCTCACTTGCTTTGATGCATTATATTACAAATCATTATTGTTGTATAAAGAAGTTAAGAAAAAAAGGAAGTATAAAAAGAGAAAATGAAAAAGACAGGTTTGTGGTTATCCCATTTTTTAACCCCTTTATTCATATTGAGTTTCTTTTGTCTTTTATTAGCATGTTTGGTATTGGGGGCAGCACGGCGAAGCAGTGGTTAGCGCATGTGCAGCACAGTTCAAGTCATGGGAACCTCCTGCGTGGGTTCAAATCCAGCTCCAGACTTCCTGTGCGGAGTTTGTATGTTCTCCCCGTGCTTGCGTGGGTTTCCTCCGGGCACTCCGGTTTCCTCCCACATTCCAAAAACATGCATTTCAGGTGAATTGGCCGGTCCAAATTGTCCCTAGGTGTGAATGAGCAAGTGAGTTGTCTGTCCCCGTGTGCCCTGCGATTGGCTGGCAACCAGTTCAGGGTGTCCCCTGCCCACTGCCCGATGATTGCTGGGATGGGCTCCAGCACCCCCGCTACTGAGGATAAGCGGTGCAGCTAATGAGATGAGATTTGGTATTGGAGTAATCCAAAAGTAATTGAAAGTAATCAGGTTAAAGTAACCCTACCCAACCCTGGTCTACTTGTGTTGCAGCACTGTTTGTATCTAAACTTCTGTCTGATTCTTCTTTTAAAACCGGCCAATAAAAAGGTCAAATTTCGCAAAAGCATCAAGCGAGTAAGTCGTGGTTGTTTCAAAAATTTGTGATGACAAACTAGAAGTTACAACTATTCAAAAAACGAAAAGCCCGCCCCGAAAATTCAAATCTGGAGCCAAGCCTCGCTACAGTATAATTAAACACAACGTGTCATCCCTGTCAACTGTAATTCAAACGAATGCAGTGACAGTCCCAGCAGAGCGTCTTTCAAATAAACACGGTTTGAATTCATAAACTAAATGACTTCTGCAAACTTCTTCTGGCATACTATTTGTTTTTGCAGGTGTTTTTGTTCCTCCTATCCGCAAGAATGCATTTTTACAGTGTTTGGAAAGGGATGACTCAGACTGTGGGAAGAGATACAAAACACCGCGTCTTTCCCAACAGATTGTTCTTGCAGAGATACCGTAAATTCCGGACTATAGAGCACACCTGATTATAAGGCGCACCCACCACATTTTAAGAGGAAAACCGATTTTGTACATACACAAGCCGCACCTGTATATAAGCCGCACGCGCCCACATTTAAACATGTAACACAAACACAAAATGAACCCAAACCCGACTTCAAGTCCCGCGATTGAAACTAAATGTCCTTCATTAAAGTCCACAGTCCAAAAATCACAGCCGGCAAAATGAACGGAAAATGATACCGGTACTTAAGGTTTGATGCAGAGTCCGGATCCCGTTGAAAGTAATCCAAGGACAAAAGTGTATATTTCCAAAGGTAAGGGTGGGGAAAATATATCAGACGAACACATTTACTCACGCAACTCCTTTTTCTCCGTTAGAAAAATTAAATAAATTGGCCGCATCACTGAATAAGCCGCAGGGTTGAAAGTTAGGGAAAAAAGTAGCAGCTTATAGTCCGGAATTTACGGTAGATCCATTAAGGGATATTTGACCACTAGATGTTGCTGTATTATGTGGTTGAACACAAACGAGTGATTAAAAGCACCGGGAGAAATACAAACTAGTGAGACTCAAATATAGTGAATGAAAGAAAAAAGAAGAGGGAGAAATTGAAAACAAAAAAGAAAAAAGGTACAAAAAAATAAGAAGAAAAAAGGAAAGGGGGAAAAAACAGAAACCAAAAATATCAAATGAAAGACAAAAAAGAAATGAAAGATGAAAATGTAATCAATAAATCAAAGAAAAAAGAAGAAACAAAGAGAAAAAAGAATGAATATATATATATATATATATATATACGTAATATTTGACCACTAGATGTTGCTGTATTATGTGGTTGAACAAAAATGAGTGATTAAAAGCACCGGGAAAAATACAAACTAGTGAGACTCAAATATAGTGAATGAAAGAGAAAAAAGAAGAAAAGAGGGATAAATTGAAAACAAAAAAGACAAAAGGGACAAAAAAATAGGAAGAAAAAAGAAAGGGAGAAAAAACAGAAACCAAAAATATAAAATGAAAGATGAAAATGTAATAAATAAATCAAAGAAAAAGAAGAAACAAAGAGAAAAAAAGAAGGAATATATATATATATATATATATATATATATATATATATATATATATATATCAACAGGGTTGGGTAGGGTTACTTTAACTTGATTACTTTCAATTACTTTTGGATTACTCCAATACCAAATATGCTAATAAAAGACAAAATAAACTAAATATAAATAAAATGATGACTCACAACACGTCATTTTTGCCGTTCCATGTATTCCGTTACTCCCCAAGCCTGCACAAAATGGAGTCATTTGATTCATATTTAGTTTCTTTTGTCTTTTATTAGCATATTTGGTATTGGAGTAATCCAAAAGTAATTGAAAGTAATCCAGTTAAAGTAACCCTACCCAACCCTGCTTATAAGGTCGTACATTTGCATATATTTTCCAAAGTAGATGCACAGAGAACACAAGAAAAATGGAAAAGTGGTTAGGAATCAAGCCAAAACCTCAGCCCAAGAAGAACGATTCAAAAGAAGCAAACAAAATTGATGACGCTACATAACGTAAACGTGCATTAAAAGCATGGTGGAAAGAGGAGTTCACGTGGCTTGTAGCAGACGACGCAATGCAAACATTGCATGAATAAGAGGAGTCAGTGTACTTCACATTTCCCAATAGCGGCCGTGCGGCCATGTAAGGCGCTAACCTGCTTATTGGGGGCATTAGGGGTTCAGTGTCTTACCCAAGGACACTTTGACATGTAACACATTTTTTTATCTCTCTTTTTCTTTAATCTACTAGTCCGGCCCCCGACAGAATGTTTGTTCTATCGTGTGGCCCCCCGAGTTCAAATGAGTTTGACACCCCATCTGTAGGGGAAATACAAAATTTCTCCACCTATTTTTAACAACATCATATATTTCATAAATTTGAACCTAGGATTCAAATCAATGATGTTTCTTTTGTACAGATAGTGTTTCTCACCACTAGGGGGGCTAATAATACACACTGTCCCTTTAAGGATAGACAAAAAGCAAATTATTGCGATAAGAAATAGCAAATCATGTGAAGAGAGTTTCTCAGAAACTACGGTAAAAACTTTGTTATTGCGTAAACTGCGTAAACAACGCAGCGAATGTTGATTAAGGAAGGAAACTAATGCAACTGTTGTCGAACAATTTCGACATTATATATAAACACGAATTAAACAAAATGGAGTCTTTTGTAGTAAGTTACAATGTAATTACACGTGAAAACACACTTTAAGATACATTAACATACCTGCATTGAAGGTCGTTTCTTGTGTATTCGAGAGCTGTCAAAAAACAACGTATTGGGTGAAAAATTAACAAAAGTTTAAACGAAAACATTAATTTTTAACTTTTAAATAAGAAAACGAAAAAGCGAACCTTGACTCGACTTGAGAGCTGCTGTTTGTCAAGCAGTCACTTTGACCACCACGCGACTGAATGATAAGAAAGTTAAGAAGAAAAAAAGGGTTGTTTTCTTCGATAAAACCCCAAAAACTTAATGTGTCAACCACTAAAGGGGAGGAAGAACCCCGTCGCCCGGCGAGGTGACGTCGAAGACGGCGAGAAGTGACAATTGAGTCGGCGAGGAGGGTCCGACTGTCTGGCAGCACTTTTGCACTCATCTCTAACTTAAATCCCCTCCTCGCTTCTGATTGGCTCACGCTGCTGTGGGCCCGTGTTGCGTTCAGGAACATTCGTTAATGTTTTATTCCTCTTTTAATTTTAGGGCAGTGGTGTCAAACTCATTTTAACTCGGGGGCCACATCATAGAGCAAAAACTCTGTCGGGGGCCGAAGAGTAGATTAAAGAGAAAGAAAAAGAGAAAAAGAAGAAAGAGAAAGAGAGAGGGAAAAGGAGAGAGGGCAGGACAAAGAAAGAAAGAGAGAGAGAGGAAGAGAGCGTGAAAACAAGAGATAAAAAGTCGTGAGAGAGGGAAAAAAGGGAGAGGAAGAAAGAAATCCAAAGAGAAATAGAAAGACAGAAGGAGAGAAAAGAAAGCGCGAAGGGTAGGAAGGGAGGAAGAGAAAAAAAAGGAAAAGAGGAATTAGAGCAAAACAAGTTAAAAACGCACAGAGAGAGAAAGAAACAAAGAGCAACAAAGGAAGAGGAAATGAGAGACACAGAGAGTGAAAGGAGAGTGGGAGAAAAGGGGTGGAAAAAGAGAGAGAGAGAGAGCGTGAGAAATAAGAGATAAAAAGTCATGAGAGAGGGGGAAAAGAAAGGGAGAGGAAGAAAGAAATCCAAAGAGAAATAGAAAGACAGAAGGAGAGGAAAGAAAGCGCGAAGGGTAGGAAGGGAGGAAGAGAAAAGAGAGAAAAGGAAAAGAGGAATTAGAGCAAAAGAAGTTAAAAACGCACAGAGAGAGAAAGAAACAAAGAGCAACAAAGGAAGAGAAAAAGAGAGACACAGAGAGTGAAAGAGAGAGTGGGAGAAAAGGGGTGGAAAAAAAGAGAGAGAGAGAGGGAGCGTGAGAAACAAGAGATAAAAAGTCATGAGAGAGGGGGGGAAGAAAGGGAGAGGAAGAAAGAAATCCAAAGTGAAATAGAAAGACAGAAGGAGAGAAAAGAGAAAAGAAAGTGCAAATGGTAGGAAGAGAGAAAGAGAAAAGAGAGAAAAGGAAAAAAGGAAGTTAGAGCAAAACTAGTTAAAAAGACACAGAGAGAGAGATAGAAACAAAGAGCAACAAAGGAAGAGAAAAAGAGAGACACAGAGAGTGAAAGAGACAGAGACAGAGTGTGATTAAAGGGGTGGAAAAGAGAGAGAGAGAGAGAGATATGGAGAGAGAGAGGGAGAGAGAAAGAGAGAGGGAGAGAGCGTGAGAAACAAGAGATAAAAGGTCATGAGAGAGGGGGAAAAGAAAGGGAGAGGAAGAAAGAAATCCAAAGAGAAATAGAAAGATAGAAGGACAGAAAAGAGAAAAGAAAGCGCGAAGGGTAGGAAGAGCGAAAGAGAAAAGAAAAAAATGAAAATGAAAGAAAAACGAACGACAGAAAAGAAAAAAGGGTAAAGGAAAAAGAAGAAGAGAAAGACGAATGAAGGGAAAGAAAATCAGAAAGAACAATAAAGAAAGATCCAAATAGAAAATGAAATAAAAATGAATAACAAAAGAAAAAAAAGGGGAAAGGAAAAAGAAGAAGATAAAAACAAATGAAAAGAGAGAAAAACAGAAAGAACAATAAAGAAAGATCCAAATAGAAAATGAAAGAAAAATGAATAACAGAAAAGAAAAAAAGGAAAAGGAAAAAGAAGAAGAGAAAGACGAATGAAGGGAAAGAAAACCAGAAAGAACAATAAAGAAAGATCCAAATAGAAAATAAAATAAAAATGAATAACAAAAGAAAAAAGGGGAAAGGAAAAAGAAGTAGATAAAAACGAATGAAAAGAGAGAAAAACAGAAAGAACAATAAAGAAAGATCCAAATAGAAAATGAAAGAAAAATGAATAACAGAAAAGAAAAAAAGGAAAAGGAAAAAGAAGAAGAGAAAGACGAATGAAGGGAAAGAAAACCAGAAAGAACAATAAAGAAAGATCCAAATAGAAAATAAAATAAAAATGAATAACAAAAGAAAAAAGGGGAAAGGAAAAAGAAGTAGATAAAAACGAATGAAAAGAGAGAAAAACAGAAAGAACAATAAAGAAAGAACAATAAAGAAAGAACCAAATAGAAAATGAAATAAAAAGGAAAGTGATGGAAAAGGGAAAAAGAAACACAAAAATAGAAAGTCAAAGGAAAAAAAAAAAAGAAAATTTGAAAAAAGAAAAATAATAGAAACGGGTGATGGGAAAATAATTAAAAGAGATGATGAATGGAAAAAATCAGAAGAAAGAAAATAAATGAAAGAAAACAATAGAAAAACAAAAAAAATTAGTTAAAAATAAGAAGAGAAGAAGAAAAAAAAGACTGTTTTTATTTGCAGGAAGCAAGGCAAAGTGGGTAGGGTTACTTTAACTGGATTACTTTCAATGACTTTTGGATTACTCTGAACTGTCCGAACCAAAAAACAAAAAAACCTCAAAAAGCTGGATAAACTGGACAGTGGAAAATGAAAATGACCCAACAATGGTCCTCAATGTACACTCATCTAATCAACACCATTTAGTGGTGATTTTTCAGACTGAAATTATTCCCAGAGGCTTGCTACTTACTGATCAGCAGTGCCAAAGCCTTTGGAATATATATATAGAATTTTTTTTAAGGAAAAGCCAATATGTCACACACAGTTTGGCTGTACATTGCTTAAGAATCCTTTATATGGAAGCTCATTATATAATGTATCTTAACCGCAAGCCGGTGTGCCGGCTCCTCCCAAGGGCGTGCCAATGAAGCCCCCAAGTGGGGTCCACCACCTCGCCTCGATGTCTGGAAAAACTCAAAACAACACCGAGCGTTTCCACGTCATCAGGGCCTTGTTCTCAAAACATCGCCTGCCGCCCCCCGTCAGAGTCCTGTTATCAAAATTCCCCAGCCAAATCATTCCAAATTTGGAACATTGTGACCTGAAGCCCACTCAGTGAAAATCTTCATTGCACTCATTAAATGTAACTTGTATTCAATCGTATATAATCCCTTAGAGTCAAATGTATAAAATCCTTCAACATCCATACACTTTTCGTTTTCAGTTTTTATGTGACATATTTACAGACTAACTCTGCTTGCACCTTGTTATTAAACCATTATTTGCCAACAAATGAAGACTCAATTATCTTAAAATGAGTTTGAAGTGGTATATTTGTTGGAATGGGAAACAGGCTCTGGCTATATTATATCGTGAATTCTCTCAAATCATCTAACGTCACACAGACAGTGTTCTCGTTTGCCCGCGTCCCTGCGTCCTAGACGCATGATTTTTGCTGGGGACGAATAGTCTCAAATCAACGTGCGTCCCCGGGATGCAACTTTTTTGACACGAAATTGTCATTATCATTTTTTAACAAAGGGCAGCACGGCGGCGCAGTGGTTAGCGCTTGTGCGGCACAGTTCTTGTCATGGGAGCCTGTCGTGGGTTCAAATCCAGCTCCAGACTTCCTGTGCGGAGTTTGTATGTTCTCCCCGTGCTTGCGTGGGTTTCCTTTGGTTTCCTCCCACATTCCAAAAACATGCATTTCAGGTGAATTGGCCGGTCCAAATTGTCCCTAGGTGTGAATGAGCGAATGAGTTGTCTGTCCCTGTGTGCCCTGCGATTGGCTGGCAACCAGTTGAGGGTGTCCCCTGCCCACTGCCCGGAGATGGCTGGGATGGGCTCCAGCACACCCGCGACCCTAATGAGGATAAGCGGTACAGCTGATGAGATGAGATGAGATTTTTTAACAAAGATTTACCGCACTCCAAACTTTTCGTCAGGCAGATCCGCCATTGTTGTTTTGGTCTCGCGGTTCCAGTTTTCGTCTGCACGCCGATTTCGAGTAGTGAAAGTCCGTCTCTTTTTAGAGAACCGGCTTTTTCGGCTCAACTCAATCAAGAGCCGGCTCTCAAACTTGCTTTGATGCATTATATTACGAATGATGACGTTGTATAAAGAAGTTAAGAAAAAAAGGAAGTATAAAAGGAGAAAATGAAAAAAACAGAAAATGAATATATGATTTGAATAAGAAAATGTATTATTCTACTTAATTCTATTTGCATTTATTTTTTCCTTCTACAGTGAACTTTTTTTTATAATAAACCTCATTCATGTCGAGCAACTCGGTGTCTCACAACAAAATGTTCATTATTAATATAGATGATATAAGGAAACACATGTAGAATATAACATGTTAAACTACATACATAAACATGTTTGAAAAAAAAAGATTTTCTGTATTTTGTAAGGGAAAATACGACAGTTTGAGAGAGAGAGGGGGAGAGAGATTGAGAAACAAAAGAGATATTTCATAAATTTGGGGCATTAGGGGTTCAGTGTCTTACCCAAGGACACTTCGACATGTAACACACTCCTGGCACCCATAGATCTCTGTTGGGACCCCTAGATTTTTGATTTTTGGACCCATCACATTTCAGAGGCAAAATGAACACTGCACAGAGACATAAAATGTCTGGAAGGCGGGATTAACATACTTCTGTCAGTCATTTTTCAAACATACTCGGCAGACGACATGGATTTGTCTGCTCTGGAGACAAAAACAACAGACAAAAGACACAAAACAGGTCATGTGGTTAATGCGGCTCCAACTGCCTGTCTGGTAGGTGGGGACAAAGCTTAATGTGAAGTAACAACGGCGCCTGCTGGTTATTATTAGGAGGTGCATGCACAAGGTGTTATAAAATGAGGTCACAGCGCCTACCTCTGGTTCATTTAGGAAGTACATGCACAAAGTATGAAAATGGGTACAGTAAAATAATTAGAGGGAGTTTTCAAGAAGATTCATACTTCATTCTAACTCATGGACTGTACACCAAATGTGAGTTTTATGTGGCCCACAAGAGAAGCACAGGATAAAAATGAGCTGTATTTATTTTCAGTTTGATTTATGTCCACTGCTGTCGCCATGGTCAGGTGCCAATTGCAGGGTTGGGTAGGGTTACTTTAACTGGATTACTTTCAATTACTCCAATAGCAAATATGCTAATAAAAGACAAAAGAAACTAAATATGACTAAAATGATGACTCACAACACGTGGTAAGCTTTCTCCCCTGGCTTTGATCTCTTTGATCTCCGGCAAAACGAACATCAAATGCCACAGAAACAAAATGAAAATGGAGGGAAGTTCTTCTATTACAATATACCACTTGGAAACGCTACCTTCATTTTTGCATAACCCAAAATAAATGTCCGTACATGATGCATAATACAGCAACAAATACACATATTTATTCAATGCGTGGTCTATTAAGTCAGACTACAAACATGGCAACAATTTCAAGCGTTGACAAGCACTTTGCCCCAAATTCAAGCCATTTTCAATCCGTGAAAACACATTCAACTACCAACTTATTCCAGGATTTCAAGCACCCATACGAACCCTGATTAGCAGTTATTATTATCAGGGTTAGGTAGGGTTACTTGAACTGGATTACTTTCAATGACTTTTGGATGACTCCAATACCAAATATGCTAATCATAGACAAAATAAACTAAATAGGAATCAAATGATGACTCACAACACGTGGTAAGCTTTCTCTCCTGGCTTTGATCTCTTTGATCTCCGGCAAAACGAACATCAAATGCCACAGAAACAAAATGAAAATCAATCCAAACAGCTTGCCGACATCATTTTTGTCGTTCCATGTATTCCGTTACTCCCCAAGCCTGCACAAAATTGAGTCTTTTGATTCCTATTTAGTTTCTTTTGTCTTTTATTAGCATATTTGGTATTAGAGTAATCCAAAAGTCATTGAAAGTAATCCAGTTAAAGTAACTCTACCCAACCCTGGTACTATGCCATCAGAAATGACACAAATTGAACTTTAGCCCATTGCATACAAATGCAACCGCTTGTATTTTTCCGATTTTCCGCCACACCAATCTTCATAGTTTTCTTGTTACTGTATCACTCAAGCCAATTAATGAATCAACACAATTGCCCGGCAAATAGAATCCGAAATGAAAATTTCATTTTTGCTTTATTGATTCAGTCATAAACAGACAGGGTACACAATTGCAGATACTGTTTTCATTTGTATTTAACTGGGTAAGATCATGCCCACCTGAAAGAAAGAGAGAGAGAAAATATTTCAAAATGGTGATCATCTTAGGACAGGCGTGTCAAACTCATTTGAACTCTGGGGCCACACGATGGAACAAACATTCTCTCAGGGGCCGGTTTAGTAGATTAGAGAGAAAGAAAAAAAAAGAGAGAAGGAAATAGCGAAAGAAAGGGTGCGGAAGGTAGAGAGGGTGGGGCAAAAAAGAGAAAGAGAGAGAGCGTGAGAAACAAGAGATAAAAACAGAAATAGTGAGAGAGGGGGAAATAAAGAGAAAGAATGAAATCCAAAGAGAAATAGAAAGAGAGAAACAGAGGAGAGAAGAGAGAAGGAGAGAAAGAGAGAAAGGGGAAAGACAGAAGGGGAAAGCAAGAGAGATAGAGAAAGAGAGTAAAGGAAAAAATGAAGAGAGAGCAAACAAAGGTAAAAAGACATAGAGAGAAAGAGACAAAAAGGAACAAAAAAGAGAAAAAGAGACAGAGAGAGTGAAAAAGAGAGAGCGAGAGAAAAATGGAGGAAGAAAGATAGAGAGAGAGAAAGATAGATTAGAGAGAGAGAAATACAAGTGCAGCGTTTGTGAGAGGCACCTGGCTTTGGCAACATCAAGTGGACCTATTTCAACCTACAGCTCTCTTTCTCTTGCGCTTCTCTGAGCGTTGTCTCGCGGGCCGGATTCAATCCCTTGGCGGGCCTGATCCGGCCCACGGGCCGCCTGTTTGACACCTGTGTCTTAGGAACTGTCAGATGCTCATGACGCTATAAGCAGATTAGAGATGAACAGTAGAAGTTGTGGACATTATTTTAATTTCGCACTAAGCATACTTTATATTTATTGCCTTTGAACTTTGGCTGTCAGGGTTTTGATATCCACTTCCATCAGAGGCGCGTGTTTCCAGGATTGGATCAGGGAGAAGGCTCATTCATTGGAAACCACACGAAGGAAGCTACACATCTGATTGGTTTAACAGAAATCACTTATATAAATGCAGTGTATCACGTGAGAGTATAATAATTGAGTAATAAGGATGGTGAAACTTTGTAAACACAATGTGTCTGTGTGCCTCTCAGGCAGACTTGGAATGTGGGAGTCAAAGTCAAGTTATACGGTACATAGTTTTTCTTTGGAAAACAAGTATCAATAGCTGGGTAATCCTCCACTATGAAAAAACTCCAAACCCCAAGAAAATAATTACTGGATGGCTTGATTTGCTCTTGGTTTCCTAGAGCTATCACAAATTTTATTGTTGGTGGCTGAAATGAGCGCCATTCAGAATCCTCGGTCTCAATATCGCCCTCCGCCATGAGGCAAGACAATTGTGTGCCTCACTCTGCAACAGCGGGCGTTCAGCTCGCTAGTATGTAATATACTAATTTTATCAATAATATTCAAGAGATATGGGAAAATTATGCGATTTTGAAAGAAAAACAAACTACGGTACAAAAGGTTGCCGTGGTGCCCAATTGGCCCCGCCCGTGTGGTGCCAGCTGCGGCTCGTTGACAGATTGACTTTCCGTCTATTTACTCTTTTATCTTCTTCTTTTTCCTTTCCCTTTTTTCTTTTATGTTATTCATTTAAATTTCATTTTCTATTTGGTTCTTTCTTTATTGTTCTTTCTGTTTTTCTCTCTTTTCATTCGTTTTTATCTTCTTCTTTTTCCTTTCCCTTTTTTGCTTTTCTGTTATTTATTTTTCTTTCATTTTTTATTCCCCTCCCCTTCTTTTTTTCCCTCCATTTATAATCCTCTCACTCTTCCTTTGTCAGTCCGTCAACCAACCTCCGCCCCCGCAAGACGTGGGTTTTGACTCGGTCCTGTTTCCTGTTGGTATTTCCTGTCCAGTGTTGTTCCTGTTTATTTTGTCCTGTTTAATATCGGTTTCCAGTTTCGTTCCCGTCTAGTTTGTCCTGTTTGATTTCGATATCGTGTTTTGATATTAATCCTGTCCCATCCGTCGAATAGGCAACTGGTATCGATCTCGTCGGCCTCTGGCTTCCTGTCATTCCACGCCAGACTGCTGCCTAATGTTCATGACTCCCTATTATCCCATCTCATCTCATTAGCTGCACCGCTTATCCTCAGTAGGGTCGCGGGGGTGCTGGAGCCCTTCCCAGCAATCATCGGGCAGTGGGCAGGGGACACCCTCAACTGGTTGCCAGCCAATCGCAGGGCACACAGGGACAGACAACTCGCTCGCTCATTCACACCTAGGGACAATTTGGACCAGCCAATCCACCTGAAAGCACGGGGAGAACATACAAACTCCGCACAGGAAGTCCGGTAGCTGGATTTGAACCCACACAGGAGGTTCCCAAGACCTTAGAACTGTGCCGCACACGCGCTAACCACTGCGTTGCCATGCTGATCATGACTCCCCATTTCCCATAAACAAATCGCTTGTGTGAAAAACGTTACGCGATTGGGTTCTGATCCTGTTCCGGTTCTTGACACGTTAAATGACAAATTACTATTATCAAATACATATAACTATTTCACATGCTTTCAATTGAATATTTCCACAAAGACAAAATTGGAGTACCTCCTCTGCACTCAGCTTTGGACATCTCCAGTTGTACAAATAATAATGAAGAAGCTTCCCACTGAAGTAAAATTTCAGTTTCTCCAGGAATCTTTTGTTGTCCATGACATCAGCTGCAACGATGACGTCACATCCTTTCTGTTGTGAAAACCGATTTTTTAAAAAACATCTCACTTTCTTCTGGTTTCGTTTAATGGACCTACTCACAGATTTGACAAGGACCAGTGTGTCCTCAAGAAGTTGGCTGAGGTCACCTTGAGAAGTTGATGCCACATAGAAGAGGTGAGCTTCTGTGATGGACTTGTGAAGTTGATGGTTGAGAACCCTGTAGGAGACTTGATAGAAGCTCACCAAAGCCTTCAACTCGCCATTCTCTGCCTGAGGAGGAAAATTGTCAAGTCACATTTATTAATATAAAGTGGCAGTGTTCTGATTTGCTGGGGACGCATGGTCTCAAATCAATGTGCGTCCCCGGGACGCAACTTTTTTGACACAAAATTGTCATTATAACCCGGTTACTTTTTTTTTTTAGCAATAAGTCGAAACATAATGCAAAGAGTGATAACAACGGCAATAATTCCGGCACGAAAAAACGGCGGAGAAATTCTTCGGATGATCGCAAAGGCAAGGAAAACACGCGTGTTGAAGCGAACGATTCGACGAAAGATAAAAAAAAAGAATACTCCTAGCAAGAAAAGGACTTTTCTGCCAAAATGGACTCAATCATATTCCTGGTGACGCTATCAGGAGGATGATAATGGAGGCTACATGTTCTGTGATGCGTGTACCCAGCGTGACAAAAAAACTGGATTGCATAAATCATTTCGCAATACGAACTTTCAGAAAGATAGATAGATGTCTAGATAGATGTCTAGATAGATAGATAGATAGATAGATAGATAGATAGATAGATAGATAGATAGATAGATAGATAGATAGATAGATAGATAGATAGATAGATAGATAGATAGATAGATAGATAGATGTCTAGATAGATATCTAGGTGTCTAGATAGATGTCTAGATGTATATATAGATGTCTAGATAGATAGATAGATGTCTAGATAGATAGATTCATGTCTAGATACATAGATGTCTAGTTAGATGTCTAGATAGATATCTAGATGGATGTTTGGATAGATAGATGTCTAGATAGATGTCTAGGTGTCTAGATAGATGTTTAGATATCTAGATAGATAGCTAGATACATGGATGTCTAGATAGATGTCTAGGTGTCTAGATAGATGTCTAGATGTCTAGTTAGATGTCTAGATAGATAGATAGATGTCTAGATAGATAGAGATAGATGTCTAGATAGATAGATGTCTAGATAGATGTCTAGATAGATGTCTAGATAGAATGCTAAATAGATAGATGTCTAGATAGATGTCTAGGTGCCTAGATAGATGTCTAGATATCTAGATAGATTTCTAGATATCTAGTTAGATAGCTAGATATATAGATGTCTAGGTGTCTAGATAGATGTCTAGATAGATAGAGATGTCTAAATGTCTAGATAGATGTCTAGATAGATGTCTAGATGGATAGATAGATGTCTAGATAGATGTCTAGATAGATAGATAGATAGATAGATAGATAGATAGATGTCTAGATTGATAGATTCATGTCTAGATACATAGATGTCTAGATAGATGTCTAGATAGATGTCTAGATAGATATCTAGATGGATGTTTGGATAGATAGATGTCTAGATAGATGTCTAGGTGTCTAGATAGATGTCTAGATAGATAGATAGATGTCTAGATAGATAGAGATAGATGTCTAGATAGATAGAGATAGATGTCTAGATAGATAGATGTCTAGATAGATGTCTAGATAGAATGCTAAATAGATAGATGTCTAGATAGATGTCTAGGTGCCTAGATAGATGTCTAGATATCTAGATAGATTTCTAGATATCTAGTTAGATAGCTAGATATATAGATGACTAGGTGTCTAGATAGATGTCTAGATGTCTAGATAGATGTCTGTATAGATAGAGATGTCTAAATGTCTAGATAGATGTCTAGCTAGATGTCTAGATGGATAGATAGATGTCTAGATAGATGTCTAGATAGATGTCTAGATAGATGTCTAGATAGATATCCAGATATCCAGACATCTATCTAGATATCTAGACAGATAGATATCTAGATATCTAGATAGATAGATATCTAGATAGACAGATAGATATATAGACGGATAGATATCTAGATAGATAGATAGATAGATAGATAGATAGATAGATAGATAGATAGACAGATAGATATCTAGATATCTAGACAGATAGATATATAGACGGATAGATAGATAGATGGATAGATAGGTAGAGAGATAGACAGAACAAACCTCCACCACATAAGTATCAATCACACCCTCCCTGGGCAAGAACCAGTACTCGATCTCCTCTAAGGACCAGTTGACTTTGAGTTGGAACTTGTTGAGGTTTCCTCGAAGAAGACGACTGATCTTCTCAATGTCATCTTTCATCATGGGACGCAATCCTGCAGTCTTGGTGTTCTGACATTGAAACAGAAGCAAACCAAATCAAAAATATCAGAGAGAGTTGTAAAACTCAGCCTCTAGGTGGCGGTATACACCCACTTCAGGCAGGCGGTAGAATTTGAGAGCTCTCTGCAGGGGCATGTCTTTCCGGATTCCGGGATATTGGACTTCCGTCAGTTTTCGCAGGTTCACAGGTCGATGGAACAATCTATTATTTTCAGGAGAACATCTCGAATTTAAACTCCCTTTTCAGTTTATAGTCTTAATTTATGGCAGTGTAGCACTTTTAACCTGCTGAGACAAACATAAGAACTGTTGAATAATTCTTTACAGGGGATAAAGAATATATGCCTGCGATTGGAATTGGGTATTGATTCCTATGGAAGGATTTTATATTTAATTTATTTGACTATAAAGGATTTTATACAATTTCATACAAATTACAGTTATTGAAAGCAATGAAGATTTTTCACAGAGGAGGCTGAAGTTCAATGACAGGTCACGTAGTTCCAAGTGTGGAGTGTTTTGGCTGGGGAATTTTGATAACGGGGACAAGGGCTGACGCCGGAAAGGAGACATTGTTTGGAGAAGTTGTTCTGATAAGGTTCGTTGGTGTGAGTTTTTTTAGACGTGGCGGCGCCTTTCGGCGAGGAGGTGGTGAAGCTGGCACCTGACCCGCCCCATGGGAGGGGCTTTCGTGAGACGAGGTGGCGACTAGGTGGGGTCCACGTGGGAAGTTCCTGGCCAGCCCATGGGGGAGGAGCCAACGCCCCAGCTTGTGTAAAAGGACTTCAGAGACAGAAGACGGAAGATCAGATCGGAGAATGAGAGGGACAATCGAAAAAGGAGGCTCGAGCGACACTAATTCGGCTGTATATTCGATGGAAGTTCACTTAGCTAAATTATTTAAGAAATCACATCTTCCCCCGTGTGGAAATGCCTGTCTCTTGTCAAATATTTTCCCTAAATTAAGAAAAGAGCATGCATTGTTAGGAGAATGAAGTTTGTGTTTGATTAATGGAGTTAGATAACTAATTCGAACAATTCGATAAACGCTACATTTGTAATATCGTTTTTTCCCGAAACAATATTCTATGTGATATTCTAATTCAGACTATTATACACAGGAAGACCCGCACCTTCATGGGGTCTCTCAGCAAAATGAGATTTGGGACGCCCTATGACTTGATCATTTGCATACCCACTAGAACTCATTCCATTTTCTACTCCAGAGGGTGGGACAGGGGTGTTAAACTCATTTTAAATGGGGGCCACATGGCCGGAAAAAAAACTCTCAGGGGACAGACTAGTAGGTTTAAGAGAAAGAAAAAAAGAATGAGAGTGAGAGAAAAAGAGACAAAAGAAGAGTGAGAGAGATAAAGAAGAGAGAAAATAGGAGAGTGTGTGTGTGTGTGTGAGAGAGAGAGAGAACCTAACCTATCTATCTATTAGATCTCTGACTCTCAGTCTATCTATCTATCTATCTATCTATCTATCTATCTATCTATCTATCTATCTATGACTGTCAGTCTATCTATCTATCTATCTATCTATCTATCTATCTCTGACTGTCAGTCTATCTATCCATCTATCTATCTATCTATCTATCTATCTATCTATCTATCTATCTATCTATGACTGTCAGTCTATCTATCTATCTATCTATCTATCTATCTCTGACTGTCAGTCTATCTATCCATCTATCTATCTATCTATCTATCTATCTATCTATCTATCTCTGACTGTCAGTCTATCTATCCATCTATCTATCTATCTATCTATCTATCTATCTCTGACTGTCAGTCTATCTATCCATCTATCTATCTATCTATCTATCTATCTATCTCTGACTGTCAGTCTATCTATCCATCTATCTATCTATCTATCTATCTATCTCTGACTGTCAGTCTATCTATCCATCTATCTATCTATCTATCTATCTATCTCTGACTGTCAGTCTATCTATCTATCTATCTATCTATCTATCTATCTATCTATCTATCTATCTATCTATCTCTCTATCCCTCTCTCTCTCTCTCTCTCTCTCTCTATCTATCTATCTATCTGACTGTCAGTCTATCTATCTATCTCTGACTGTCAGTCTATCTATCTATCTATCTATCTATCTCTGACTGTCAGTCTATCTATCTATCTATCTATCTATCTATCTATCTATCTCTGACTGTCAGTCTATCTATCTATCTATCTATCTATCTATCTCTGACTGTCAGTCTATCTATCTATCTATCTCTGACTGTCAGTCTATCTATCTATCTATCTCTGACTGTCAGTCTATCTATCTATCTATCCTTGACTGTCAGTCTATCTATCTATCTATCTATCTATCTATCTATCTATCTATCTATCTATCTATCTATCTATCTATCTATCTATCTATCTATCTATCTCTGACTGTCAGTCTATCTATCTATCTATGTCTGTCAGTCTATCTATCTATCTCTGACTGTCAGTCTATCTATCTATCTATCTATCTATCTATCTATCTATCTCTGACTGTCAGTCTATCTATCTATCTATGTCTGTCAGTCTATCTATCTATCTCTG
The DNA here is from genome assembly GCF_059441175.1 of Urocampus carinirostris. NCBI lineage: Eukaryota > Metazoa > Chordata > Actinopteri > Syngnathiformes > Syngnathidae > Urocampus > Urocampus carinirostris. The sequence goes on along the minus strand of NC_142367.1, from coordinate 26,160,933 downwards.
ACTGTCAGTCTATCTATCTATCTATCTATCTATCTATCTATCTATCTATCTATCTATCTATCTATCTATCTATCTATCTATCTATCTATCTATCTATCTATCTATCTATCTATCTATCTATCTATCTATCTATCTATCTATCTATCTATCTATCTGTCTATCTATCTAGACATCTATCTAGACATCTATCTATCTATCTATCCATCTATCTAGATATCCAGGGAGCGTTTGGAACAAATAGTGAATAAATCAAATCCAGACCTGCAGGAACTAAGCGGCGTGGGCAGCACCACGGAAGCGGCGTAGACCGCCTGTCGGACGCCCCGCTGCCCGAGCCGCCTGGCCATCTCGCGGATCAGGACCGGGGCCATCCGTTTCAGCCGCAACTTCTTATGCACGCACAAGAATTTGATCTGCGCCATCGGCTTCTCCCTGCAGAAACACATTCGCCACTTATATAGACGTCGTGATATGTATCCTCGAAAAGTTCCAGTAGTAAACTACATTTACTCGATTGTACTTTTGGAATTTGTGTGTATTCAAAATATTCCGACGGTGTTCATTAAAATAAGATACGAGTTTCTGTGTTTGTCTACCTGAAGCAGGGGTGTCAAACTCATTTGAACTCAGGGGCCACACTATAGAACAAACATTCTGTCGGGGGCCGGACTAGTAGATGAAAGAGAAAGAAAAAGAGAGATAAAGAAATAAGAGAAAGAGGGTGGGACAAAGAAAGAAAAAGAGAGAGAGGGAGAGAGCGTGAGAAACAAAAGAAAAAAAATCGTGAGAGTGGGGAAAGGGAAAGGGAGAGGAAGAAAGAAATCCAAAGAGAAATAGAAAGACAGAAGGAGAGATAAGAGAAAAGAAAGTGCAAAGGGTAGGAAGAGAGAAAGAGAGAAAAGGAAAAAGGGAAGTTAGAGCAAGGTAAGTTTAAAAGACACAGAGAGAGAAGGGAGAAAAAGAGAGACACGGAGAGTGGGAGAAAAGGGGTGGAAAAGAGAGAGAAAGAGAGAGAGAGAGAAAGAGAGAGAGAGAAATAGCAAGACAGAAGGAGAGAAAAGAGAAAAGAAAGCGCATAGGGTATGAAGAGAGAAAGAGAAAACAGAGAAAAGTGGAAAAATGGAAGTTCGAGCAAAATAAGTTACACAGACACAGAGGGAGAAGAAGACAAAGAGCAACAAAGGAAGATAAAAAGAGAGACAGAGTGGGAGAAAAAGGGTGGAAAGGAGAGAGAGAGAGAGAGAGAGAGAGAGAGAGAGAGAGAAAGAAAGAAAGAAATACAAGTACAGTGTCTTTGTGAGAGGCACCTGGCTTTGGCAACATCAAGTGGGCATATTTCAACCTGCAGCTCGTTTTTCTCTTGCGCTTCTCTGAGTGTTGTCTCGCGGGCCGGATTCAATCCCTTAGCGGGCACGATCTGGCCTGCGGGCCGCCTATTTGACACCTGTGAGTGTCAAACTTAAAACTGGGGCCATTAATATGATTGGCGCACTTCTTTTGAAAAGCATCAACAAGAACTCCAATCGGTCACAAGACATGCCTCTGGTGACATCAGCAGCATTTAAAAGAGAGGTGCAAACGACTATTTCTCTTTCCTTATTTATTTGTGTGTCCCTATACATTTTTCTTTTGGATTGATCAATCATTAGATTGATCAATGAACTAAAACATCGATAATTTAAGGCTAGAATTATAATATATCGTAGAAATTGGTAAATAGTGAGCACCACCTGCTGGCCGAGTTGGTAACCACCAGATTAGATTCTGAAACAAATAAATATAATCTAAAACGATTTTGATCGACAGTACTCAGACAGTGTTTGGGTGAACCCCCTGTGGATGAAAAAAAATATTTCTATCTCTTTCTCTATATAAATATATATAATTATCTATCTATCTATCTATCTATCTATCTATCTATCTATCTATCTATCTATCTATCTATCTATATCTCTATCTATCTATATCTCTATCTATCTATCTAGTTATGTCTATATATCTCTATCTATCTATCTAGCTATGTCTATAAATCTATCTATCTATCTATCTATCTATCTATCTATCTCTCTCTCTCTCTCTCTATCTCTTTATGTCTCTCTCTCTCTCTCTATCTCTTTATGTCTCTCTCTCTCTCTCTCTATCTCTTTATGTCTCTCTCTCTATCTCTTTATGTCTCTCTCTCTATCTCTATGTCTCTCTCTCGCCCTCTCTATCTCTTTATGTCTCTCTCTATCTCTTTATGTCTCTCTCTTCTCTCTCTCTCTCTCTCTCTCTCTCTCTCTCTCTCTCTCTCTCTCTTTATGTCTCTCTCTCTATCTCTTTATGTCTCCCTCTCTATCTCTTTATGTCTCTCTCTCGCCCTCTCTATCTCTTTATGTCTCTCTCTCGCCCTCTCTATCTCTCTATGTCTCTCTCTCGCCCTCTCTATCTCTCTATGTCTCTCTCTCGCCCTCTCTATCTCTTTGTCTCTCTCTCTCTCTCTCTCTCTCTCTCTCTCTCTATATATATATATATATATATATATATATATATATATATATATATATATATGGCTACAGCTATATGCACTGCGCATAGAGTACAAAAAAAGTTCCTATCCCTGCTCACAAGTGCCACCTGGTGGTTGTCAGGGTCACTGGTCAAATGTAAATAATAGAAACAAGGTATTTGTCAAAATAAATGTGCCTTAGCAAAGACAGACAGGCCTCTACTTACGCAGACGGGATTTAAGTAACGGGTTCAGTGTAGCGGAGTAAGAGTACAGTTTCTTCTTCACCAATTTCAAGTAAAAGTTAAAAGTATAGTGATTTAAGACTACTCCTAGAAGAATGAAATGTCTCAAAACTCACTCAGGTAAATGTAACGGGGTAAATGTAACTCTTTACTACTAAAATTCTGACCTCAGTCCCAAACTATACAACGACTGATAGGTAATCCTCATACTTGCTAATTCTATGTATCGATGCTTAAAGGGGCCATTCAGCTGATTAGAAATACACACTTTTAAGCAAGTACGTTTAAGCCTACTTTATGCATGGATTACATTCATAAGTTAATGTAAGAAAATTAAATTTGTCATATCTCTCTGCCGTACATAATTGACTTACGAGTCATAAATCTGCACACGAGCAGGGACGGCGGCGATGAATCCGACCAGCTTCTTATTGGAATCCACCCTGACGCCGCAGTGCCATCGGGCCGCCCAATTTGGGGGCCGCAGGACCCTAAGGGGGGTAAAAAGGAGAACGCGGCGTGGAATATGAATGAGAAGCGATGTCGAGGGAGCTCGAACAGCTCCGAGCATTTTGAGGCGGAACGAATTCACCCTCTCGCTTCGACCTGGGGGGAAGAGGAACTCCCAGAAATGTTAATTATTCATTCTAAAGTAAGAGATATCATGTCTGGAGATACGAAGAGCGTTTATGTGGATTATATCAGTGAGGTCTTGGATGCTAGAAGGTAAAGGGGACACAGTGGAGTACAGTTAACAATCGCTGTATCGCAATTTACTTTTCGTTACGGATTTTGAACGTGCATTGTGTTCTGCGTTCTGATTGGCTAAACAGTTACCCCGCCCCATTTTTGCATGTGCGTGGATAACGTTAAAATTGTCAGGACCAGGACAGGAAGCAGAACCCACTCGCGTAACGTTACTCACAGTTTATTGGGGAGAAGAGGAATGAGCGCACACTCGATCCGGGGATCATTGACGGTATTGTGGAAAGTAGAGACATTTGGAGTGTACGTGACTGACAGGACTTTGGGCGGGTCAGGACGTCTCCAACTCTTTGCTTAACTGATAAGAATTTGTCTGGGTTGGGGCGACTCGAATCAAGCGCCCGACTAGAGAAATATTTACTAATATATTTCAGAGCAGGACGTATGTCGGTCCCGCCCCAAAACATACACAAGAGAGCAGAGAGAGTCGAAATGAGAGTGAACCCCCTGTGGATGAACTCGACTCTCTCTGTTTTCTTGTGTATGTTTTGGGGCGGGACCGATATACGTCCTGCTCCGAAAATCGGAACAAGGAAGTGGTCAAAATCAAACAGATCGGGGCGAGAACAAAACAGGAGCAAAAACACAGGCAAGACGGGAGATTCACAAGGCTTGGCAAAACAATAACAAAAACGTGTCCATGGGCGGGGCCAATTGGGCGCCCTGGCAACCGTGACATGTATGTTGACTAAGTGACTAATCTACATGATGTACACGCAAATCTTATTCATTTTCCAGTTTCAGCCATACTGTCCCAGGACCTACAATAGATGCTTTCAATCGCTCACGAAGTTGGACGAATACGGTAATTTTTATCCCAAAAAATCATAGGTAGAGAAATCTTTTTGACATAAAGGGAATCCCTAAGTAGAAATCACTGCCATGTTTGTCTGGCATCTTGCTGCTACTCTTGGCACTGGCTTTCTTTTCCATCTAGTGGTCAAATACTACAAACTGGGGCTTTAAAAATGGCTGCCTAATAGATTATTTTGCTTTAATTCTAAAAAAGGAAAACAAATACTACAAAAATACTTTTACTGTAATTCTACTACAGTAATAATACGACAGTCATACAACAAAATACTACGACAAGAATTCTACTACAGCAATACTACTACGATAATATGAAAATACTTCTCAAAATTCTACAAAAAATATCACCACAGTAATAGTATAGAACAGGGTTGTCAAACATGCGGCCCGGGGGCCAGATCAGGCCCGCTAAGGGATTGAATCCGGCCCGCGAGACGACGCTCAGAGAAGCGCAAGAGAAAAACGAGCTGCAGGTGGAAATAGGTCCACTTGATGTTGCCAAAACCAGGTGCCTCTCACAAAGACACTGTACTTGTATTTCTTTCTCTCTCTCTCTCTCTCTCTCTCTCTGCCTCTCTCTCTTTCACTTTCTGTGTCTGTCTCTCTTTTTCTCTTTCTTTGTTTCTCTTTGTCTCTTTCTCTCTCATTGTCTTTTTACTTTCTTTTGCTCTCTCTTCCTTTCCTCTCTTTATCTCTCTCTCTAGGTTTCCCATTCCCCCCTTCTCCCATTCTCTGTTTCTCTCCTTTGTTTCTCTCCTTCTCTCTATTTCTATTTTGATATCTTTCTTTCCCTCTCTTTCTTTCCCTGTCTCATTAATTGTCTTTAGCTCTTGTTTCTCACATTTCACATTCTCCCTCTTCTCTCTCTCTCTCCCTCTCTCTCTCTCTCTCTCTCTGTCTCTCTGCCTCTCTCTTTTTCACTTTCTTTGTTTCTCTTTGTCTCTTTCTCTCTCTTTGTCTTTTTACTTTATTTTGCTCTCTCTTCCTTTTCTCTCTTTTCTCTCATTATCTCTCTCTCTAGGTTTCCCATTCTCTCCTTCTCCCATTCTCTGTTTCTCTCCTTTTTTTTCTCTCCTCTCTATTTCTATTTGGATATCTTTCTTTCTCTCTCTTTCTTTCCCTCTCTCATTAATTGTCTTTAGCTCTTGTTTCTCACGTTTCACATTCTCCCTCTTCTCTCTCTCTCTCCCTCTCTCCCTCTCTCTCTCTCTTTCTCCCTTTCTCTCTCTTTGTCCCACCCTCTCTCTTTTTCTCTCCTTCGCTTTGTCTTATTTTTTTCCCTTTTTCTTTCTCTTTAATCTACTAGTCCGGCCCCCGAGAGAATGTTTGTTCTATCATGTGGCCCCCGGGTTAAAATGAGTTTGACACCCCTGGTATAGAACAAAAAAGTCTACAGAACTATTACAACAAAAATACTACAAAAATATAACTGCAGTAATACTACAAAAATACTAGATATACCGGTACCACAAAAATGATACTGCAGAAATATTATAAAAATACTGATGTGGAAATACTACTGCGAAAACACCGCAAAAATACTACGAAATAAAACTACAGTAATCCTACAAAAATATTTTAGTAATCATACAAAAGTCTGACTGCAGAAATACTAAAACAATATGAAAAAAAAATATAACTACATTAATATTACAAAACAAAATATTAAAAAAAAAAAATTTGGGGCGCCATCTGCCTCCGACTCTGATTGGCTCCCTGTCCTTAATTAAACCCACTCCTGTCTGTCACCTGTTGTCAGTCCGTCTGCAAACCTCAGTGAATACTAGGCAAGCCTTTTTTCGACCCTGACTCCCACCTGTCCCATTTTCGCTGCCGTCTGTTTCCGGCTACGAGCCGCTTTTTTTGAGACCACTTCTGCTCTCCCGTCCCGACCCGTTTCTGACACGACCACGTTTTTTGCTCTCCTGTCCCGGCTATCGACCTGTTTTCCCGACGCCGCCATCGCTCGCCATGTAAGCGACCTGCTTCCCGCGTCCAGCAATCCCTGGATCGTGGGCGCAACCCCCTCCCTTTCTTCTAATAAAACTTCTGAGAAACGTTACGCGAGTGGGTCCTGTTTTCGTTCTGGTCCTGACAGCTTTAATTGTGTAAAATGTCGATATCTTCATGTATATTCATTCCTAAATTTAAAAGAAAAATGGTATAGGTGTCCAGGATCGCCCCCTAGGCCACATTTTATAACCCAATGTGGCCATCGACCCTAAATAATCGCCCACCCCTGGATTACTGTATACAGCGAGCAGGTTTTACCATTGAATATATTCCACGGAGAAACCGCATGAGACCTTGTTCTCCTCATCTTCTGCGTAGTTCTCGTTGAGGAACGTGCAAAGATCTCGCGTCTGAAATTGAGAGCTTTCGGGTTACAGGGCTCCATTTTCCAGGAGCTGGCAGCTAAAACAAAGAAGATTTTGTTAACGGAATTAAACATGGATTGACTGTATACCACCGACAGCTCGCTCAGGTCTAAAGTGTCCCAGGAGAAGCCGGGAGGGAGGGAGTAAGGTTCCTCTCGAGCAGGAAACTCGCCTTCGGTTATCGGGCCGTGGTTCACCGTGATTTCGTCTGTTTCCACAAAAAAAAAAAGAAAAACGGGTCAAATCATGTTTATTTTATAAACCTTAATCACGGGAAGTTTTAAAGGGCTGTACAGACCACTATTACACCGTCCCCTGATCTGAAACCTACATGAGGGCAAGGGAAAACAGATTTCATCCGGCCCTCGAGACAAAGCAGAGAAGCACAAGAGAACAACAAGCCAGTTCCATCTATCTATCTATCTGCAGTTTTAAATATGTCCACCGGGTGTCATCAAAGCTAATTGCCAGTTCCAAAGCTGTATTTGCTGACTCACATTTATCAACCAAAGAACATTTGAGGAAACAAATTTAATATACAGTGCCGTACAAAATTATTGGCCCCAAGAACTGTTAAACATGTGGTCAGTCACGGTTGCCATGGTGCCCAATTGGCCCCGCCCTGGGCACCAGCTGAAGCTCATTGACAGATTGGCTCCTTGTCAGTATTTAGTCGCCTTTTGTCGGTCCGTCTGCGAATCTCCGTTTTAACACAGCAAGCCTTTTTTTTTCTGCCTGTACTGTATTTTTGCTCTTGTTTTTTGCTCTCCTGTCCCAGCTACTGACCTGTTTTTTTCGCTCCAGACACCGCCATCGCTCGCCACGGAAGTCCCACTTCCACGGCTGAGCAACCTACTCCCCGCGACCAACGATCTCCGGATCGAGTGTGCGCTCCTTTCTCTTTTCCCCAATAAAACTGTGAGTAACGTTACGCGAGTGGGTTCTGTTTCCTGTTCTGGTCCTGACAGTGTCATAATGGGTTAAAACTTATTGATAAGTATTTTCTAAGAATCAACAAAATGGGAGACACAATCATAAAAAAAGAAACAGAATTTATTCAAGATTTTATATTTTGCTTAAAATTGAAAATGTAAAAGTAGGTGTTGCAAAATTATTGGCCCCCTTTGAGTTCATACACCTCTTTTTGGTGCGGTCACTCCCAGTCTTTTCGGGTATGTCTCTTTAAGTTTGGTACATCTTAAAACAGAAATATTTGCCTATTCTTGTCATGTCCTGCACGGTTGTCATGGCGCCCAGCTGGCCCCGCCCCTTGACACCGGCTGAGACGCATTGGACTGATTGCTCTTGGAGTACTTAAGCGCTCCTTTTGTTTAACCCTCGTTGAAACCCTGTTCATGCCCGTTTGATCTGAGTAATGCCTAGTTTGTAATTTTGATTGCCTGTTTTTTGTTGTTTTTGGTCCGTTGGTTCCTAATTAAAGTGACAGATCGTCTACGCATATGAGTTCCGACTCCCTGCTTCCCGGTCCGTTTCCTGACAATTCTTCCTCACAAAACAGTTCACATTTCGGCATTTCTTCAGATATTCACACAAATGCTCGAGAGGATTTAGGTCTGGACTTTGTTTTGGTCATCCTAACACCGTTGTATTTTAAATCCTTGCATTGTAGATTTTGCTTTATGTTTAAGGTCGTTGTCCTGTTGAAAGGTGAACCTGCACCTGCACCCAACATATTTTCTGCCAGAATCGCCCTGTAGTTTGCCGCATCTATCAAATCGAACATTCTTCCCAGAACCAGCTCATGATACTGCCACCCCCATGTTTGACAGTGGGGATGGGGTTTTCAGGGAGATGTGCAGTGTTACTTTTACACCAAACGTTACACTTAGCATTTAGCCCAAAATGTTCAGTTGTAGTCTCATCTCACCAGAGCAACTCGTTGTACATGTTATTTATGTCTCCCATGTGACCTAGCTCATGATACTGCCACCACCATGTTTGACAGTGGGGATGGGGTTTTCAGGGAGATGTGCAGTGTTACCTTTACACCAAACGTTACACTTTGCATTTAGCCCAAAATGTTCAGTTGTAGTCTCATCTCACCAGAGCAACTCGTTGTATATGTTATTTATGTCTCCCATGTGACCTAGCTCATGATACTGCCACCACCATGTTTGACAGTGGGGATGGGGTTTTCAGGGAGATGTGCGGTGTTACTTTTACACCAAACGTTACTCTTTGCATTTAGCCCAAAATGTTCAGTTGTAGTCTCATCTGACCAGAGCAACTCGTTGTACATCTTATTTATGTCTTCCATGTGACCTAGCTCATGATACTGCCACCACCATGTTTGACAGTGAGGATGGGGTTTTCAGGGAGATGTGCGGTGTTACTTTTACACCAAACGTTACTCTTTGCATTTAGCCCAAAATGTTCAGTTGTAGTCTCATCTGACCAGAGCAACTCGTTGTACATGTTATTTATGTCTCCCATGTGACCTAGCTCATGATACTGCCACCACCATGTTTGACAGTGGGGATGGGGTTTTCAGGGAGATGTGCAGTGTTACCTTTACACCAAACGTTACACTTTGCATTTAGCCCAAAATGTTCAGTTGTAGTCTCATCTCACCAGAGCAACTCGTTGTATATGTTATTTATGTCTCCCATGTGACCTAGCTCATGATACTGCCACCACCATGTTTGACAGTGGAGATGGGGTTTTCAGGGAGATGTGCAGTGTTACTTTTACATCAAACGTTACACTTTGCATTTAGCCCAAAATGTTCAGTTGTAGTCTTATCTGACCAGAGCAACTTGTTCCACGTGTTATCTATGTCTACCATGTGTCTTCTTGCAAATTCGTCTTTCCACTCTTCTATAAAGTGCAGATTTATGCAGAGTATGACTAATAGTTTTCCTATGCAAGGATTCTCCCCCCACAGCTGTGTATGCCTACATATCATCCAATGTGATTATGGACCTCTTGGTTTATTCTCTGATTAGTTTTCTCCTTGTTTGGGCTGAAAGTTAAGACGGGCAGTCAGGTCCGCATTAGTTTTTTTGCTCTACACATCGTTATATTATTGTTCTGCTTTACGATTTTGTCTCACATGTTTTTCATTCTCAAAAAATGTTTTCATTTGTTTTTAGATTTAAGTTTGAAACCTGAAATGGGGGAAGATGACAAGAAATTCCAGGGGGGCCAATACTTTTGCTAGGTGCTTAGTTTAAGGCCATACGATTACACTTACTTCGTGATCTCCGAGCTAAAACAAGTGACACCCCCACGCTGAGTCCGATTTATTTGTGACACCCTTAATCACCAATTATCTCCAAGGACTGAACAGGTCACAATGACACCATCCCCTGATCTGAAACCGACATGCGGGAAAGGGAAAACTCAAAAACCTCAATAGAAAAATATAGGTAATATAGTGATAATACAGTGATTTATTCAGCGCCTTCTCGTTATAAAAAAACCTTTTTGTTAGAAAAAAAGAACAATATTTATTTATATAAATAAGCTAAACGATTCATACCAACATATATTTTTAGAAAACTAGAAATATGAGAAGTAAAACGCTTCCAGAAGTACCGTATTTCCCGCACTATAAGGCGCACCGGGTTATAGGGCGCACCCCCAAAAAATAGTTTTTGGTCCTATTTTTGACATACATAAGGCGCACCGGATTATAAGGCGCTACAATGGGAAGGTGGACAAAACAGTCAGATGGTTCAGTCCAACTTATTACCCCCTTAACATTCTGAAAGAAGCAAATACGTGTCTCAAACATATACGGAAACGGTGTCCGTACGATGTCACTCAAATGCATCGTTCCAAATATCATTCGGAAGGTTAAAGTCTTGGGATTCAAGAAATGCCAACCATTCCTTAGTTTCTATTTTCTTTCTCGCTCGCAACTTTACTGTGCATATGACAATAAACACTTGGAATTGAGTTGAATTTTAAAAAGACCCATCACAGAAACATCGATATCACTCTGAAACAAGATACTGGGAAAATATATAGCCGGAGTAGCTCACCGAAGTCGTTGCGTTCAATAATAATGTGCAACCATGATCCTCTTATATCCGTGAGTGTAGTAAATCCAGGGGAGTCAAATATTTATAAATACAGACTAGTAAAACATGTTTTCTCTATGCCGTAGTGCAACCCGACGTGTGATTCACATTCATCTTTTTCGGCCAATAGCGGGCTTTGTTTCGCCCCTTTAGCCTATGCGAGCCTGTAAATGATAAAAAGGATCCGCCCCCTTTACCTCCGAACAACTTTAGCTAATAGTGACTGATTCAAATGATGATTGACACATTGGTTAGGAAATGAAACGCCGGTATATAAATCCCTGTCACGGGACCGGACCAGATCGGAGGCAGGAGGCAGGAAGGGTGAACTCATTCGCGTTAACGATCAGTAACTTTTATCAAGGAAATAAAAGTCGTCCAACACTCAGGGACACAAACAAAAACAGGCTTACAGGCAAACAGGAACTCAGACTAGGAATACTCACAAAACAGGCTTTTACTCAGAACGGGCAAGTACAGGTTTCCTCAAGTCAAACAGAACAGAATAATGCAAAGTAATGCAATGAACCCGCCACCGGCAAACCCCAAAACCCGCCCTTAAGAAGCACAAACGCAAATTAGAAAATCTGCTACAGCCGGTGCCAAGGGGGCGGGGCCAGCCGGTCGCCACGGCGACCATGGTGGACATGACAATCCCAGCATACACCGCGGACAACTTCGCCTTCGGGGGAAAATCTAGTCGGCAAGACTTAATATTGATCCATATATAAGGCGCACTGTATTATAAGGCGCATGGTCAGCTTTTGAAAAAAAATAAAGGCTTTTAGGTGCGCCTTATAGTGCGGAAAATACGGTAAGACAAAAAAAACTCGATTTCTTATATTTTACCAAGTTTTGGAACAGGCTGCGTGTTCCAGAAGCGGTACGTGCGCCCCGAGGCCTGCTGCAGCGTCCTCGGCATCGTTTGTCCAAAAGAGAAAAGATGCAGCGCTCTTCGTATCTCCTGCTGCTTACTCTCGGGTAAAGAATCCAGCTGAAACGCACCCCGGGTCAATAAATCCAAGAGGCAAAACGGACGCTCAAACGCACCTTTTGGAAAAGATCTCTCGGTTTTTCCGCTCTGGGTTGATTCCCCTTCTCGCCATCGGTGTCCGACGCTGTCCTACAAACCCCAAAAAGAGACATTATCATTCACCAAGCGCTCCTTCTCCCCTCATGCTAACAGTAAACTCACGCTGAATTCAAATGGTTCATTTCCAAGTTTCTCTGGGCGAAGACTGAGTCGTTTTTTGTCTCTCTTATCTTGGCTAGCAAGCCACGGGAGGAGCAACCGCTGTATTAAGTCACCCAGCCCAGCAGCTAGATAATGGGTAGGGTTACTTGAACTGGATTACTTTCAATGACTTTTGGATGACTACTGGGAAACATGGCAACAATTTCAAGCCTTTACAAGCACTTTTTTCAATCTGTGAAAGCACATTAAACGACCAATTTTTTCCAGGATTTCAAGCACCCATACGAACCCTGATTAGAATCAATGCAAAATGAACTCTTAGCAGTTATTATTATCAGGGTTGGGTAGGGTTACTTTAACTGGATTACTTTCAATGACTTTTGGATTACTCCAATACCAAATATGCTAATAAAAGACAAAAGAAACTAAATATGAATCAAATGATGACTTACAACACGTGGTAAGCTTTCTCTCCTGGCTTTGATCTCTTTAATCTCCGGCAAAACGAACATTAAATGCGACAGAAACCAAATGAA